>NC_090248.1:50418668-50447282 GCF_037325665.1 Littorina saxatilis | reverse complement strand
CTCCTCTCTCTCTCCTCCACCCATTGCACACCGGTTGGACCGTATATAAGGTAACGTCAAATTATGCTTGTGCAACGTATGTGGGAGTATCACTTATACCCTCAGGATATCTCTTATCCTGTTGCGTAGCGTTACAAGCAGAGAACAGTATACCGAAATGGGAAGGGGAAAAAAATGGATCGGGAATTTACAGGACGTCCGCTGTGCTCTCAATCTTCAGTAGTTATAAGTCCCTCTTAGTTTATCCGAGTTGAGTCTGTCTAGATAATGCCATTTTCTCCACCCCTTCTTTTGTACTTTTTTTTTTTTTTTTTTGACTGTGCTTGAAATGAAAGTTATTCGTTAGATCGTTTCTACTTTTTTGTCACTTGAAACATGGCGGACATCGGAAGAAGTCACGAGTGGGGCGGTTTCGCCCTGCGAAAAGAAGCTTCGTGCCGGTTGTGGATCTGACTATAAGTAGGGTCGGCAGGCCCAAAACACGCAAAATAAACCTAGATTCCTCTTCTGGTTCCTCGCGTTGCGAGTCGTCATGGGTTCGCTCCTCAGCCGATTCAACCCAGCAAGGACTCCAAGTAGGTCAAGGAGACGGCGACTGGGCAAAATCCCAAAGTAGATCATTAGAGGAAAGGACGTTATACCCATTCCGTAAAACTCCAAAGGTATGTAAATGACTTAGGACATAAATCGGAGGGTTAGATTGCAGTTGATTCGGAGCAATGAATTTACAACGCTAAAGTTCAAAACTTCTACACCATGACCATACAAATTACTTTTTTTTTCATTCAATTTCAAACTCAAAGATTCCATTTTGTTCTGTCTGTGTTTGAACTGCATTTCGACTCTCAGCATCATGATATTGATAATGACGCAGAGCAATCAACAAGTTCCTTTTTATACATGTCTGTTGGCTAGTACAACAGTACAACTTGAACTAGTCAAGGGCCATGAGGTTGACATAATTTGGGGTTGGTTAATTTTGTTTGTTTGTGATGTTGCCACATAAGGCTTTAGCAGTTTTTAGTCCCATGACTCATTGAATGTTTTAAAGATCTACATATTTATGTATTATATGTCTACACACCAATGTCTCATGCACTGAGGAATTTCTGTTATGATGATGTATTGGTAACAATTCTGCAGATTGCTCCAATTGTAATACTCACTAATACTGGTATGATCATAATGACATGTAGTACTCACTACTGCTGACTCAATCAGTCAATGAAATTAAGCCATGAAACTACAGTGTTGCAACTGGATTTGTTACACATATTTGTTATGCGGTGTCTGCATGAGGAGAGGTACAACCTCTGTCCCCTCTGTTGCAAAATCTAGATCGGCACTTTTCAGGGTGAGTACGGGTAAGGTCATCAAATCTAGTTTTTAATATGCCACATGTTTGCCAAGATCTGCAGTCTTGGTTGGAGCAAAACAACGTTTGATTTGGAACAAAAAGGACTGGGTGGTCGGGTGGTAACGCACTTGCGCTCAGAAGCGAGAGGTTGCGATTTCGACCCTGGGTCAGGGCGTTAGCAATTTTCTCCCCCCTTTCCTAACCTAGGTGGTGGGTTCAAGTGCTAGTCTTTCGGATGAGAAGAAAAACCGAGGTCCCTTCGTGTACACTACATTGGGGTGTGCACGTTAAAGATCCCACGATTGACAAAAGGGTCTTTCCTGGCAAAATTGTATTAAGGCAAAGATAAAAATGACCACCCAAAATACCCGTGTGACTTGGAATAATAGGCCGTAAAAAGTAAGATATGCGCCGAAATGGCTGCGATCTGCTGGTCGATGTGAATGCGTGATGTATTGTGTAAAAAAAAATTCCATCTCACACGGCATAAATAAATCCCTGCGCCTTGAGTCCGAGTCTGGAGATACGCGCGCGATATAAGACTTCATATAACATCCTGACTGCTTGCTGTGCAGAGGAAGTGTTCTTTTTAAGAAATGCATTCAAATAAAACAAATGGAGAAATGCCCACTGAACAGAAACAGCCAGGCTCCTAATGTGTGGTATGAATCCAAGTTGAGAGAGATCAGCTGAGCTAGGATTTTACATGGAACAAGATCATCCCTCCACTTGCATACATACCAGAAATGAACATACAGTGTGCTTGATGTGGTGATCAAGTGACATTTTGCTATGAATTTGTTTAAGCAACTAGTAGCTTCTTCAGCGTTAATTCATTAAACAATTACTCTTATTAGAACACATTGCTGAGTTAAGTTATGCGTGTGTTTGTTATTGCAATGTAAGACCTCATGACATAGATATAACAAAATAACACATGATGAGATTCTAAATATGTTTTGTTTACTTGCAGGTCTCAGTTATTACCAAGCCCTGCCTCATTCTTCCCGCAACAGTGACATGGTGCTGTTATAGAACACAAGTAAGGCTTTTGATCATTTCCAAAATACACTAGCAATAGATTGTGAGTGCAACTTGGTAATGAGAATATTTTACCACAAAAGGCTAAAGTACAAATAACAGATTTATGATGTTGGAAAAAGAAGTCCGCCAGAGCAAGTGATTAGTGTACCAGTTAGCTAGGGTGGATATATTATATAATTACAATTTACAGTCAGCATAAAATGTTGAGGCCAGTCTTGAATTGTTCTTGCCCTGTGAATTCACCGGCAAATCAGATGGCATGAAGAAATCAATGGTATATTATGCTCTGCATTGAATGAACCATCTCCAGTCATTCTGAGTGACACACCTCTTTAAAAAAAAACATGCCAGTAATTAAATCCAGGCTACATGGGAATGGAAAATGACCCTGGCAATTTCAACCTCTGCTTGTGCCTTTGTGTAGCAGGATTGGATATGGATCTTCAAAAGCCTTAGTTCATTTGTTTGTATCATGTATGACGTTATAAGTTAATACTATTAGTCAATTTCAAATAGCAGAGTTATTTTCAGAGCTTTCTAACCTCAAACCCTGTCTGCCCCCGTGGAATCTAGTTTGTAATATAAAGGGTATTTTGATTTTGACTCAGTTTCTTTCTTGCAAGTTCATTCTTTTCTCATTCTAGGTACTAAACCACTACTGATGACTGCCTGCATCAGGGTTATAATTTATGAAGAAGTCAAAATGCACATATATAACAGTTTACAATTTAAAGGCACACTTGCCTTGTCACTATAGTGTGGGTCACTGTCTCAGATATTATATGGCTATGCTTTAACATGGAATCCCTCATCTTGGCCACATACTAAAAAATAAAATATATATTCAGTGACTGCTTGCTGTGGTGAGTTAACTCAAAATATGGGATATTTTCACAAACATTCAAGCTGATCTATGTTGGTATGCGTCCAAGTAGAGGGATGATCTTATCCCAAGTAAAAGCCTGACAAGATCTGAGACTGTGATTGTGAAGCAAAATGTTTTTACATAGTAAAGTAAGCCTTTAACGAGAGAGTATGTCTATTGCACTGGGTGTTTTATTATTATTATAGTATATATATTTTTCTTCCAGGTAGTCTCTCTTTAAACTGACTTTCTACACCATGGTGTCTCTGGCAGTGTTATAGTGGCAGAAGACAGTTGGAACTGGATATCCTCATTTAGATGGTAGGCATGTTTTCGGCTTTTGTGTTGCTTTGGTGTATGGTGTGTGTGTGTGTCTGTGTTAAGGCCATGTCAGACGCACAACACAAAACAGTGTTTCCTTTTAAAACAAACACAAAACAGCGTGTTTCCCATGTGACATCCCCCAAAACGCGTTTCAGAAAACACTGTTTCGTGTTTTTGCATCGTGTTTTGGGTTTTAGAGCATGCTCTAAAATCTAAAAACACGTTTTGGTAGTCAGCCAATGAACGCGGACGATCAACTCAAGTGACTCGGTTTCCGGCACCACGGAGATAGAAAAAAATGGCAGACTCAGATGTGGTACCGATTCAGGGTAGTATCGGACCCATGAATCCTAACTAGAGTCTATGGATCCTGTCACGATTGAAGAGAGGCAATAATATCAGTGGGCGCTGCCAGCCGTGTTGTTTACAAACCCAAACACAGCGCGGTAGCTGAACGGGTCAAGCTGACACTGACCGTATCAGTGGACACTGACCGTATCAGTGGACACTGACCGTATCAGTGGACACTGACCGTATCAGTGGGCACTGCCAGCCGTGTTGTTTACAAACTCAAACACAGGGCGATAGCTGGACGGGTCAAGCTGACACTGACCGATATTTCTGTGAAAACACGCACCGCGCTTCATCTGTGTTTTTCGCACGTGACATCCCCTCTTTAAAAACATGTGTTTCCCCGACGTTTTGAGATGGTGTTTTTGTCGAAAACAGGGTTTTGTGTTGTGCGTCTGTCTCCGCCTTTAGACACATACCAGAAATAAACACACTGTTTGCATGCTGTGGTGAAGTGACATTTTGTGATTTGTTTTTTTAATGAACTAGTACAGGTAGCTTTTACAGCATTTATTCATAACACAATCGCACTTTTTGGGGTATGTGAACAAGTTAAGAGATCAGGGGTTCGACACTAGCGGGGGCGGGGGGCGGAACGCCCCAGAGTTTTGTGTTCCGCCCCAAACATTGCCGAAGCTTGGGGCCCACTCCGCCCCAGGATAAATTCCAACAATGACAAACCGAAAATTCTAATGCCAGCAGAGCCAATCACTAAAAATCGCCAGTCAAAGTCGTCACTGAAATTTGCGTTACGATCAATGCCGCAGTCAAGAAAAAAAACACATTCAAATCGTCGAAGGACAATGTCGTAAGGGAAATAACTCCCAGATTGCGCTCTTTAGCGTGAGAGATAAGTATCGCCTTCAAATGCCAAACGCAAAATGTGGCGACACATCCCTGGTGTAAAAAGACATGGAGATGAAGATGAAGAACAGGGTGGAGAGAAACGAAAAAAGGAGACCGATGCAGCCAAAAGCGCGAATCGCTGTCGTAATTTCAATGTCAAATGGTTGAAAGAATTTCCCTGGCTTCAGTACGATGAAGAAAAACAGACAATGCATTGCCGCACGTGAATACTGAGAGTGGGCCCCAGATTTTTTTTTTCCGCCCCAGCAATTTCCATCTCTGGGGCCAGTGTGGCCCCAGGCCAAATAAGTTAGTGTCGACCCCTGGAGATCATGTCTTATCCCATTTTAAAGCCCTACCAGATCTGAGACGGTGAGCCAAATTGTTTTCATGAGAAGGAATGTGCCTTTTAGTGAAATCTATGTACTTTACAAAACATATTTTAAGAAATGAAATGTGTTACAAGTAACAGCCATAGGAGTGATAGCCTGTAGGTGGAATAATAATCTTCAATTGCCTATAAATGATTATCTGGTTAAGAATGACCTCTTCAAGAAAATTAATGCAAAGCATTTTGATGTTTGTGACGATTAGTTACTCTTTATCACGTTTGGTCGCTGATTTTGCTGTCAGTGTTGGGCAGGTGTGCGTCCATGATGTCATTGCTATTGAAAACTAATCTGTACTGTAAAGTAAATGTACCCATACATGGCAGTTGTCTGGTCAAACCGGGGGCCAGCCATGACTGGGACTGATGTATCCTCAGGCACTCGACACCAGGTGGGCGGGGCCAGTGGTTGGGGTGTGATTCCCTGCCTTACACCACCACAAAGTGTTGTATCAGTAGACAAGACTGAGCAGAACTTCTGCCCACCCCCCTCACCAATTGACCACTCAGTGCCATGTGCCTGTGGCTGTATCATAAACACTTTGTGACAATAGTTGTTACCTCCTTAGAACATATCTTGTGATGCTCCTCGGTGTTTGATGTATGCTAACTGGTGTACTTATGACATAGTGTTCATATGAAAGTTTTATGTGTTGCAGCTCATCCAGATCACAGGTACACAAAGGAGCTGGTTCCAGTGAAAACATAGGCACATGGAACTGCTTATGGACTACTTTAGAAAGTGTGCGGTTACAACCAAGACTCTCCAGTTAGGAAGGTCTGCGGAAGGGTGCTTGTTCTGTTTCCTCGGACAGGCTTTTCAAGACTAGGTAGGTTAAACCACATGATTGGGCTTTAATTATGAATGCACTTCAAAGTTCACTTATTTCATTATCTGGTACAAGTTCTCTTGCATGTGGGTGTAAGGCTGAAGAAGAACCTCTGACAAGTCAATTTTCAAGCAACTGAGCATGAACCCAGGTAAAAGAAAACCACAGAGCTCTCTTTCTCTCTCTTTCTATTGGTCTGTTATTCATAGAATGACACTAACAGTGACACAAGTAAAAAATCTGTATCATTGTCTTGACCTCTAGAAATTTGGTAGAGAATAAGATGACTAATAGTATTATTTTGATTATTTTATGGTCATTACTGTGGACTCCCCCCCCCCCCCACACACACACACACACACTGCCCCTTTTAAGACACCCCAATCTAAGACTCCTTCCTATTAATGACCCTGTTTACGCAGACTTCTTGTTCATAACATCTGTAAATTCACTCCCATTTTAAGACTTGCTCCTTTTTAAGACCTGGTTTTGCTTATTTTGGATTTCGAAAAAGAGAACAACAAATCCCCACTCTCTAGCCAGGCACATGATTTTTGTATGAACCAAGTTGAGGGATGGCATTTGTATAGGCCTGACCAGATCTGAGATGTTGAATCTATTGCTTACAAAGAAAGCATTGTGTCATTAAAGGCACACTACTTCTCTTCACCGTCTCAGTTCAGGCCAGGCTTTAACATAGGATAAGCTCATCCCTCAACTTGGTCACATATGAACAATCAACACACTGACTTCTTGCTGTAGTGATCGAGTCAGATTTGCCAAGGCGTGTACATGGAATAAGATCATAATTCTAAATGCTGAAGTAACATTCTGTTTCCTATGAAGCTAGGCTTGATTTTGGTATGAATCCAAGTTAAGGGATAGCATGTGTAAAAGCAGAATTGTTTACAGAGGCAGCTTTGTGTTATTAAAGGCATCTCAGATCACCTGCCAGGCTTTTTTTTTTTTTTTTTTACATGGGGTAAGACTATCCCTCCACTCCGGCACATACCAGCAATAAACACAGTGGTTACTTGTGATGAAATAGTGGCAAGACAGATGATTTAAGCATCACATAACCTTCCTAAGTGAAGTCAAGTCGTGTGTGTGTGTGTGTGAGCATAGAATGTTGAGGACAGCCTTGAAATTTTCTGACTGTGTGAATTCAACAGAACTGCTGTAAATCTGGCGCAGTATAGTTTTTATTGTATGAAACTTCATTTCCAGTCAGGTGCTATGAAGAAATCATATCAGGTTATGCTTTGCAGTGAACCACCACCAGTATTTATTTATTTATTAAGGAGATTTCTATAGCGCATAACTAAAAGCACTACTGACTATACGTAAGGAGATTTTTTTTCTAAAATGATGGACCGCAATAAGTCATTAAAGCATTTCTGAGTAACACGTCATCTTAATTAAAGCATGCCAGTATCGCCAGGCTCCTTTTGGGTGGTAAATGTGGATCTTCAAAAGCCTAAGTTAAAAAAACAAGATGTAAAAGTACATTTTGAATAGTAGGTTTTTTTCAGAGGGCAGATATCACAAGATATGATCGTTCAACTGCATGTATGCCTCATTACTAAAACAAAAATTAAGTGGTATTTTACTCGTCTTTCTGGTAAAACATATACACCATCAATATATTATAATAATGATCTTGCTTGTTTACAGATGGACAACAGCTGCTGCCAGGACTAGGTTACGCATAAAGAAAACAGTCAACACTTGGCTGGTGCTGGAGCTTCTTTGATGTCTATATCAACAACAAAAAGACAGACAGATACCAGCTCATTCAAGACCATATCCCCATTGTACTCACACAGAACAGAGAGCCATCTTCCGCCTTCGCACAGGACACTGCTGTCTGAAGGTACACCTCAAAAGGATAGGTTTTGCACCTACAGCGGACTGTGGCTAGGGTAGGAAGAACAGACTCTGCAACACGTTCTGAGAGGGTTGCCTTTCCTTGCCACCCCTGTGCAACAAGACTTGGCCAGAGAGCACACATCCAAATGCAAACACTGAACACTGAAGAGGAAGAAGAAACAATAAAAAGATATGCACTTGGCAAGATCCTTAAAATGTAAAACTAGTACGTGTGACAATTTTGAATTGTTCAGAGATGGTTTTGCTTCAGTGGTAAATGTTTTAGCTTTGTTATAAGATTCCGTTACTGAAGCATACTTTAAAACCTTGACCTTCCAAGTCTTGAACAACATACCCTAACTGTGTTAGCACCCTGGGCTGCGATCATTGTGTTGAGCTACTTAACAGAGGACTCCTTGGTTTTATTACATATACTTTGGTTAACTTTAATTATTTGATAAATAATTCTAATACAGGACAACTCCCCCATCAAATGTAGAAATGTCGTCTGCATTTTTGACTCACATGCGAAGCAAAAGTGAGTCTATGTACTCACCCGAGTCGTCCGTCCGGACGTCCGGAAAACTTTAACGTTGGATATTTCTTGGACACTATTCAGTCTATCAGTACCAAATTTGGCAAGATGGTGTATGATGACAAGGCCCCAAAAAACATACATAGCATCTTGACCTATTTTTCACATTTTTCCCATTTTCTCTGAAGTTTTTGAGATTCAATACCTCACCTATATATGATATATAGGGCAAAGTAAGCCCCATCTTTTGATACCAGTTTGGTTTACCTTGCTTCAAGGTCAAGGTCACAGGAGCTCTTCAAAGTTGGATTGTATACATATTTTGAAGTGACCTTGACCCTGAACTATGGAAGATAACTGTTTCAAACTTAAAAATTATGTGGGGCACATGTTATGCTTTCATCATGAGACACATTTGGTCACATATGATCAAGGTCAAGGTCACTTTGACCCTTATGAAATGTGACCAAAATAAGGTAGTGAACCACTAAAAGTGACCATATCTCATGGTAGAAAGAGCCAATAAGCACCATTGTATTTCTTATGTCTTGAATTAACAGCTTTGTGTTGCATGACCTTGGATGACCTTGACCTTGGGTCAAGGTCACATGTATTTTGGTAGGAAAAATGTGTAAAGCATGTGAGTCGTATGGGCTTTGCCCTTCTTGTTATTTTGTATACTGCATATTTTAAAAGGCTATTTTTGTGCACAAAACATGCATCTGCAGGGAGGTTTAGAGGGTGAAGTTAGGATCTATTATGGGGCATGCAGCACCACACCCATTTTGTGTGTGTGTATTTTGTGTTGACACATAAGACACTGTCATTCCAGCAGAAACCTGTGATGATGCACATTTTATTGCAGTAACCAGCTGAAATTGTATGTACGTTGTTATGAAATTGACAAATGATCCCTGCTTTGCAATCCTGGGTTAATGATATTGCCAAAATTAAAACGTGGAGGAAAAAGTGAGTGTAAACCTATTCTTGTGGTGGTGGTGGTGGTGGTGGTGGTGTGTGTGTCTGGTTAGTGTGTGTGTGTGTGTGTTTGAGTGTGTGTTAAACAAACAACAACGACAAACAACACCAAACCTAAATCAAACAAGCACAACAAAAACAAATGACACAAAAACTGACAAAAATCAGAATATCAACTGAGGAGAAAAAAACAGTGGCTGAATGCAATACTTATTATAACTTAAAAAGTAAAAGTGTGCGTGTGATGTGTGCGTATGTTTGAGTGTTTTAAACAAAAACAACAAACCTAAATTAAACAAGCACAACAACAACAACAAAACAAACGTGGCAAAATTCTGAATATGAACTGAGGAAAAACAAACAGTGCCTAAGTACGAGACTTATTATCAGGGAAACAACGGCAAAACTCGCAATGTCGTATGGAATAAGGTAAAAGATGTAAATCATGGTTTACAGAGAACATCAGTACTGAGTTCTGTCATGTTTTATTTTCTCCAGAGTGTGACGTCTGCAGAATGATCGATACAAAAAGCAGTGTCTCCAGTCATGGCCATATGCTGCTTTCCTAATTTTTGCTTTGCACTATTTTTGCTTTGTGCACATATTTGAACCTTGTGGTGCTATGATTCGGTTCTTAAAAGAAAATTATGACTCACACTCACATACAATCCTTGTTTTTGAATGTTTTAAAACATTGCTGCTTTCTGCTTTGAGCCTGGAGGAACAAAATGACTCTGAAGCCGGACTGCCGAGAGGAAGAATGAGAGGGAAAAGAACACGCAGCCATGAAAACACACACACCTCCCTGACAGATAAACTGCTTATGTTCCAAAATCAAGAATCTTTAAGCGCGCACGCACGCACGCACACACACAAACACACACGCGCGCGCGCGCGCGCGCACACAGAGAGACTCTCCTCGTGGAAGTAAACTTATACTCGAACTTGAAAGTAAGTATAAATGTTTGATACGAAATAAACCTGTGATAAAAGTCTTTTTATAAATCATCGGTACCAACAAAATTGTCACAACACGTAAAAGGACATACTGTAGTTTCAAATTAGTAACAATCTAAGCCATTTTAATCAGCACTGGTGTCCGGCAAGCACTAACAGATACAACAGCACGTGTATGCATCTTGAAGTAATAAGACCTTGAAGTAGGCCTAGAGTTTACACTATGCATTATGTAATGCTTTAATTCAGCTGCCTAACTGTGGAACTTTGCAAATGTGTGAGGACCGTTTCACAAAACAGACAAAACACCCTCTCAGTTATTTACACAAATCAGTTCCAGAATGTGCGTGTTCCTTTTCCGTCTCTACAAATTAATGTTATCTGGGGGGAAAACGAATCATTGTCGCTTCCGCCCTCAGTTATAATTGCCTGAGCATAATAGGAAATGCAACAGGTGTAGTCTTCCGCCTGATTTTTAGTCAAGATATTTCGCGGACACAGAATGTTTCTTTCTTTTTTCTTTGTATGTTCACAAGCTCACATACAATCATTTATGCAACACTGACAATAAGACCAGACCAGAGTTGTGATTGAAATGGGCAGTTTATTTAATAAAGCTCCAGAATGAATAAAAATACATGACAAAATAAGGTGGTCCCGCTGTACAAAGCCGGTTACCAAACACACACACACACCAACACACACAAACACACTCACGCACGCACACACACACACACACACACACACACACACACACACACACACACACACACACACACAGTAACATTGTACAACTTACTGTCACATTCAAGCGGGAACACCAAACAAAACGTATCATCAAATGAAACAACATTTTAAGTGGTCAACTGAGCAGATGACCACAAACCACACTTGAAATCTTCACATTTTAACACTTTCTCCTGTATCCATAAAAGTCATTTATGCTGACTAGATAATGACATAATAAAATGACATCAATAAAACCATTCCCTTTTTTATTTTAAAGAAAAACAAGAAAATTAAAATAACGCAAAGAACTGATGCTCAGTAAGGTTGGGTATCGATCTGAAATGTGTGCATAGCTAATTACATGTAACCGGCATGGACTGGGGCTAGAATTGGCCTTTCTGTCAGGCAACTCGGCCTCTAATTGGTTTTATATTGTCTGATCCCCCTCCAGAAAAAAACAATACCATTTGCCCCGTGCTTCTGCGCCCACAAAAAATATTCGGGAATAAGAAAAGTTCAAATTTTAGGCACCCCACATACAACCTTAATTGTCAGTCAATTACTTTACTGCAATCAACGTTGATTTTAAAGTACCATGTCATTATTATTTTGGAGATAGATTTGAAAAAGTCCATAATTGCAGACTGCGTATTGCATACCTGTCAAGTACTTTTGGCCTCTGACCATAGTAAATGGCATAAGAAACCATAGTTGGGGATCAAAAACCATAGTTAATGCGTGGATCAGGATGTGGTTAAACGCACAAATTCAACTTCTCACGCATACACACTAAACCAATCAGATTGTTTTTCGCAAACTAAAAGTAAAACACATAAATTCCTTTCTACACAAACTGCTCTTTATTTACCACTACATGTAATACATTTACACTGCACTCTTGTTCGTTCATTTTTTTTGTCACTTGTCACTTGTGTTCTTTGTTGTATTCATCTGTGCAAATCTTTGCTTTGTCAATCATGCTGCCAGTCACCTTAAAATCATGGCAGCATGCATCAGAGTTAATTTTGACCTGTAAGAAGGCAGTCAGTGTGTCAGCTCCCAGACTGTGATCCAGCACTTGAAGGTGTTGCAGGGTTTCACTGCCAAATGGAAATTTATTCAACATTTTCCTCACACAGGCCATGTAGAACTGGCGCACATCATGCCAGAACTTCTGTTGTGTGGCTGGTGCAAGCTCCTCCTCAGAAATGAATGAACGGCAGTCCATGCCAGCAACAAAAAAAAACAAAAAAATTTTTTTTTTTTTTTTTAATGCTGAAAATGCGTATGGTTTGAGGTATACGACGTAGGACCCAAAAAAACACCGAAAATCCGTAAGAATT
Organism: Littorina saxatilis; assembly: GCF_037325665.1. Lineage (NCBI taxonomy): Eukaryota > Metazoa > Mollusca > Gastropoda > Littorinimorpha > Littorinidae > Littorina > Littorina saxatilis. The sequence goes on along the minus strand of NC_090248.1, from coordinate 50,434,866 downwards.
ACGCAGAATGCGTAGGACTTGACAGGTATGGTATTGGTATGAGTGATTTGAATTTTGATTTGTCAGCGGCACCTCAAGGATTGCCCCAAATGTGAGTGCGGTTACCCAAGGGAGACTGCTGAGCACTATTTGTTGCATTGACCCTTGTGTAGAGATGTACGATTATTGTCAATTGATAACTGATTATAAGTTTATTGAAATATTATTGAAAGGCATCCCGCAATATTCCCGGAATGTCAATCAGACCATATTCATAACTGTACAAGAATTTATTAAGACAAACAGGCATGTTCCGTACATGAGCCTCTACATTTTATTCATAATGTTCATTTGACACTGTCATGAGACAAATGCTGCCTGACCAATTGTTCTTCGTAATTTCTCTCGTGTTTTGTGTCCTTGTTTCGACTTATCGATTATGGCCCAATCGTTATGTAATTTAGTGCCATTTTCGCCGATCACAAAATGTATTAACTTTGCGTGTGTGTCTTCTGTGCATTTAATATTATTGTGACGTGACCCACTCTTCCAACATTTCTGGCGCTCCAAGTCTTCGTCGTCCTTTTTTTCCCCCTTATGCTGAATTCTGTTCTCTCGTACCCCATTTCTTTTTGTTTCTTGTTTTTACCCCACCAAGTTCTGTACTACCACCCCCTCCCTTTTTTGATTGCTTGCGCATCAGGTTTGTCTGTTTGTTTTCGTTGTCTGAAATGAGTAAATGTATCTAGTCCGCCATCATGCTAAACTTTGTTATGTACATACCAGGATGACTTAAAATAAGCATTTATGCTTGAGTTATCTTAAAAAAACAATGCATTGTTTCTGTCATGATAACAAATTGAATAAAGTTTTGTAAACCAATGGACTGATTATAGTTGACCCTGATATGTGATTACGGGATAGTGTCACGTTAATTTATTTCTACTTTCACTTGTACTTTTGTACTTAAAACAAATCACTGAAATGTAAAAGTTATTTTTTTTCCATTGTGAAGTGTCGTCAGTCTCCTCAAGGTAATGCAGTCAAACTCAACCAAAAGTTGGAGGGGCTTCTTCATACTTTCAGTGTGTGTGTGTGTGTGTGTGTGTGTGTGTGTGTGTGTGTGTGATTTCTTTTGACACTATGCACGTTTCAAAGTGAGTATAGTGCGCTTCCCAAGCATAAAACGGTGCATGACTCTGGATTTGCGTCTGAGATATTGACACATCACTGTGAGAAAAAGCGTTAATGAAAAAAGAAGACTATTTATTTTTCCTTGAGCATTATCTTAAAGTGGTGTGCCAAAAACTTTTAAATTCAAAAATTCAATATTTAACTTTAGGAAAAGCACTGTAGAGAGAAAACCACGCTTGTGTGTTCAGAATAGTCTCCATGTGGTATCAATATAAATGATTCAAATGTATGGAAGAGAAGCTGTTTCTGCTGGATTAATACACACACACAATTGTGCACTCACACATAAGCACGCATGCATGCTCACACACACACACACACACACACACACACACACACACACACACACACACACACACACACACACACACACACACACAGAAACAACAAATTCATTATGACAAAACCAAATACGAAGTCCTATTTCACAAATTTTATATCTTCTCCTTTTCACCATATACAAATACAGTCACGGAGTACATTTATAAGGCTATATTTATGGGATAGAGCCACTTGTTAATTGTTTCTTGTTCACAAAAGCACTAATAAAAAAATTGCTCCAGGGGCTTGCAACGTAGTACAATATACTACCTTACTGGGAGAATGCAAGTTTCCAGTACAAAGGACTTTAACATTTCTTACATACCAATCAATATGAGGCTTATATTGCGCGTATTCTGTGGGTACAGTTCTAAGCTCAGGGATTTTATTTTATGCAATTTATATCGCGCACATATTCAAGGCACAGGGATTTATTTATGCCGTGTGAGATGGAATATTGTTTTACACAATACATCACGCATTCACATCGGCCAGCAGATCGCAGCCATTTCGGCGCATATCCTGCTTTTCACGGCCTATTATTCCAAGTCACACGGGTATTTTGGTGGACATTTTGATGAAAATTTATCTATGCCTATACAATTTTGCCAGAAAAGACCCTTTTGTCAATCGTGGGATCTTTAACGTGCACACCCCAATGTAGTGTACACGAAGGGACCTCGGTTTTTCGTCTCATCCGAAAGACTTGAACCCACCACCTAGGTTAGGAAAGGGGGCAGAAAATTGCTAACGCCCTGACCCAGGGTCGAACTCGCAACCTCTCGCTTCCGATCGAGCGCAAGTGCGTTACCACTCGGCCACTGAGTGGAAGGTACACCAACACGATATTAGCACTCCAGATTTTTATCTCGCAGTTTTTCTGAAGGACTTTGCATTTGAAAACTATTCTCAGACAAAATCGCTGCCCTACACGCCACCAGGCGTGAAAGGCAAAACCTACTACTCAGACAAAATATGAGTTTAAACTGCAAGTACATGTACAGGGAGTCTGAAGGGTTCAAGTCGGATGAGATAGACTACTGTTGTGGCAATCTTCGAATTTGAAAATCATTTTTTTAAAAGAGTAAAACTCATAGTTCTTCTTCTTCTTCGCTCATGGGCTGAAACTCCCACGTTCACTCACAAATTTGCACGAGTGGATTTTTACGTGTATGACCGTTTTTACCCCACCATTCAGGCAGCCATACGCCGCTTTCGGGGGAAGCATGCAGGGTATTTTTGTGTTTCTATAACCCACCAAACTCTGACATGGGTTACAGGATCTTTTCCGTGCGCACTTTGTCTTGTGCTTGCGTGTACACACGAAGGAGGATAAGGCACTAGCAGGTCTGCACATAAGCAATGACCTTGGAGATCAGAAAATTCTCCACCTTTAACCTACCAGGCGGCCGCGATTTTGACTCATGACCTTCTGAATAGGAGGCCGATGTCTTATCCACAAGAACACCGAGCCCGTCCAAACTCCTAGTAAAAACAACAACTGCAAATCTGGGAGCAAAATGTAAACGGTTACAGTTTCAACTATCCTTCCCCTTTAAATCAGCATTTTTGGAAACCTAAACGAAAGAGTATTCAAGAACAACAGTCACGGATTCAGATTTAAAAAAACAAATGGTAACTATGCTTTTTGGAAATTCTTTCTTTAATTGGTGTTTAACGAAGGTTATATCGCGACAGGGAAAGGGGGGGAGATGGGATAGAGCCACTTGTTAATTGTTTCTTGTTCACAAAAGCACTAATAAAAAAATTGCTCCAGGGGCTTGCAACGTAGTACAATATACTACCTTACTGGGAGAATGCAAGTTTCCAGTACAAAGGACTTAACATTTCTTACATACTGCTTGACTAAAATCTTTACAAACATTGACTATATAAGAAACACTTAACAAGGGTAAAAGGAGAAACAGAATCCGTTAGTCGCCTCTTACGACATGCTGGGGAGCATCGGGTAAATTCTTCCCCCTAACCCGCGGGGGGTCTTTTTGGAAATGCGCTTCAGACAAATGCCTTTGCACACGTTATGTTACTCACAGCAAAATGCAAGAATAATTGGGGACCATATGGGATGGGGCAAATTGGGAGGGAGCAATTCGGGACACCACCATATATATCTACCAAATATTTACAAATAGCTATCTTAGTACATGCATAACATGCTGTACCAATACACAATTTCTTTAAATAACTATGTAAGGATTATTGGCAGTCTCCCGGAGCATGTTTCACGCTATCCTGCGATCAGGACAAGCGACTGCCTGTGATGTGTATGCTGTGCGGCGTGCGCTACATAAGAAACCTTTTTTTAAATTTGTATTAAATATAATCACCTGAGCCACGAATGGCTAGCTGACAGCGGCTATCTTTTACACAACAAATTCTGAACTCTGATGAACTCGTGACCGCTGATTTTTAAAGGCAAGGGGTATCATATTGTGCGCATGGCATACACATCCAAGTTGGTCGTTTGTCCCGATTGTGGGATACAGCCCGTCAGAGGCGTAGAGCATGCTCGAGATGTTTTGAAAAACCTGACTGCAGTACAGGGATTTTTACACCTCCGGACTGCTGATAATCCTAACAGAATTATTTTCAAAAACAGTCTATTGCCTTGAAAGCAAACCTGGAATTTCTGATGCGAGTTGCCAGAAAGAAAGTTCACTAACAAGATCCAGGCCAACACCAACCCCCCCCCCCCCCCCCCAAAATAACACTAAGGAGTGAGGTGAGCTTAAATAACTAATTAATTAATCAATCAATAAATTCTCTGCTGAAATCCCCAACTTCGCGCATCGAAGCTATGAAAAACAGGACACTGCCACGTTTCCATTCAGCTAAACGCCACACCATTTTTAAGAGGGGATGTCTCAGGAAGAAAGATGTGACGCTCCCGATTCATATGTTTCAGAAGACAGCCCACCTGAGAAAAAGAAGAACACACTTTAGAAATAATAACAACCTGTCAACCACAAATACATTAAAGTTTTTCAAACAGTACACTAATCCGACAAACTCATGCTCGTTTCTGGTGCATTTGATAAAGCCAATTACGAGTAGATGCTAGACAACAGCAAAACCACCACCACATAACAACAACACAAGATTGTTTATGGTTGTTTACAGTCTCTTGAACACAGGAATCAATCGAGACCGTATATATAACAACAAGAAGCATAAAAAAGCACTTCAGTTTGAAACCCAGGTTCAATGTAGTAAATGATATTGCATCAATGTTCCATCCATCCTCAGCACTTTCAAAACCAGTTTCTTCTAGGTCATACACACCTTTTCCTCGATTGATCTACAGTATATCAGATCACTATTGTTCTTTTTATGATTTGCACCAAGGGAATGATTAACATTTCTGTCTTAGTCATAATGTAACAAGCTTTAAGCAAAAGCATAATATTCTACACATTCACATATTGTAAGGTTGAAGGGGTCTATGTCGACCAAAAGAAGGTGTATTCCCCATAGCCATAGGTGTTTTCCCTGTGTACCGGGAATACAGTTGGATTTTCTGTAGAGAAGTATAATATCGTACAATCTTGCGCCAAGCGCGTGACTGCGGTTAGATAGGAGAATCTATTTAAAATCCTGAATTCGCGTGCGGCATCCAGTCAAGCAAAACATGCTTCGACCGTTTATCAAAACGGATTTAGTTAAAGAAACATCTGCACCCCCACCCCCAACAGCCTGGTATTATGTTTTCCTCGCTGGTACTCTCGTCCATTGAATCACTTTCACTTTCACTCTCGTAAGCTTGAAGTAACTCCATGGCGTCTAACGGAAGTATATTCCCTAGTGTATATGTACAGGAAATTAACATACAGGGAATACAGCCACTGTTGGTCGACATAGACCCCTTCTAAAGTGCTGCAGTAGTTACCTTTCCCTCCAAGGACCAAGCTGTTCATCCACTGTAGGGCTGACCGGGGTTCCCCCTTAGCAGAGTGAGTGGCGAATCCTGGCTGATAAATTTCCTTTCATTTTCCATGAATGAAGAATACCAGCTGGGTTCTTTTATTCATGGACCTGTGTTCTGCAACACACACAAATCAGCCACCAACTTGTAAATATATGTAAAAGAAAGCAAGTGAGACAATGACAAAAGGTGACGTTTTCATGTCAGTATGTCCCAAATGACATCACCAGTACATTTTTCATTCTATCTAATCTGTTTTCGTTCTATTTTTTCTAATAACATGTGTTAACAATTGATTGCCAACTGGAATGGAAGAGCACAAAAAGTGTAACTTGATATGTAGTTTCTCTAGAGGGAAAAACATCTTCCACTTTCATGTCAGTGTGTCCCATGCAACATACATTTGCCAAACAGCTATGTGTAAGTAGATTATTTGTTAGTGGTATAGAAAATACTGATCAACAATCAAAGTCAGTGTTCACATTCATTTTCTACCTATTTCTTATTTGTTTATTCTTTTGGCAATGGTGAAATGTCAGCAATCGTGTGTCATTCGGGACAGTAGACATGACACCTGACCTTTTGTCACTGTCTCAAGTGGCAATCTGAATAACAGAATACAAAATGATCAATCCACACAATCATACTTCAGCACTGAAAGTCCACAAAATGAAGCACTGCTAGTACATGTACTTCTCATAATTTACTGAAACTTTACTTGTCAAAACAACCATTTGTTTTATCAACTTTACTCGCATGTGGCGAGTAGATTAACATTTCTACTCACCATTTACATGATTTTTACTCGCCATGGCGAGTAATTGAAAATACTCGCCACTTTCAGGCCTGTACTTGTGCATGAGATGTGTTTACCATCCATATGCCCAGACCATGTACCTAGTACGCCCTTCTGTTGTGCTCAGAACAGTAAAGAGTTGCTTGCTGGGGTGGTTGTTCATAAGTTAACAGTTCACAAGAGGGCACAAACAAGAGCAAAAACACAGGTGCCTGATTCAAACTCATTCAAATGCAGAACCTTATTTTTGCATGAACAGAGTAAGACATGATTCTTACATAGCTGACCCTACCCCTGGCAGAAAAGTGCTTGAAATTGTCCATGTGGTCTCTATCAGTACATTTGATGCATATTTGTGATACATATATACTGATATAGAGACAAGTAACAAGTGGACATTTCCTCTGACACCTCTACCATTTGTACACCTGCACAAATCTCCTGCCACAGACTACAAAAGGAAAACATACAAATCAAAACAAACACAAATTTAACCTAATGTTTACCTTTCAGCAGCAGAAAAGGCTGTGTTTTCTGTGGTGTCTCAGAGAAAAGCCACGGTGTTGGAGATGCAAAACTAGGCTGTAGGCAAGGTCCAACATCTTTAGCTGCACACACAAAAAGAAGAAGCAAGAAATCACATGACATAGATGACATTCCTCACTAGTACAAAACCACAACTACACTAGTCAACTACCAATGTAAGAATCATAGTCCTGCAAGATTACCCTCTTAAAAAGTAAGATTGCTTTCATTCAAACACTACCGTGGGACCAAACTCCCCCCGCCCCCTCCTTTTTTTGAGTTTTTCCTGCATGTGTGTTGATGTTTCCATTAATTCCAAGCCCTGAAACTATGAACTTGAGATCTTTATGTATGCACACAGTCACAGGCTTAATAAGCTATTCAGAAACCAAGCAGAGTGTGCACAACGTTAATTCTGAGAAATAAATCCCCACAACTGGTTTCAAGGCCACTATACCGACTGAGCTATTGCTTGCCATGCCAACCTCCACCCCCATTTGGAACACGCACAACTAGTATACCCATACACATGTAATAATACTGCTTGCCTTCCTCCCCCACCCTCCAAATCAATAAACACTTTATGTATGCAATCAGTAATCTTTTAGTTAGTAGTTGACTACCATCACTACTCTCTCCACACCCACCCACCCTCTTGCACACCAGCGACACACCCCCATCACCCATCATTTCCATGATTCTCTCTGCCATATAGTTATCCTAAACACTAACATTATGACACATTTGTTTTCCAATTAGGAACATTAAAAATTACTGTAAAAAAAATGTACAATCATGCACTCTCTGAGTCTGACAAGAGAGTGTGAGAAAAGTCAAGAAAGCAAGACGTGTGACATAACTAAATCTTCTAATCTATTCCTGAGATTTACTCTTGACAGCTTAAAATGGAACCTCATGCACTTACTGTTCTGAATTGTAGAAATTGCTTGTAGTTATAGCAGCAAAGGCAGTTTTATTGGGTACCACCAGGTGTCACTCTGTCATCATCTGATCAAGAATTCAAGCAAATGGTTCAGCACTGAAACAGTAAATAGCAAGAGTGTACAGAAAAATACACAAACTTTCTCATTAATTTGTATCTTCAACTTCACATTTTTCATAAATAATGATACCTTACTTTGACTAAGTTTGAGTAGGATTAACATCATGCAGAAGTTAACTTGAAATAAAATAACTATACGTTACTCAATACTGCACTCAATGAGTCAATTGTCAGCAAAGGTGATAATCAATGCAAGGTAAAACCAAAGGATGCAACTCAGTCAGCAATTGCAAAAACTACATAATTCTAACCAAGCTGTCAGTTTCACTAGCTATCAGAATTCAAAACATGTTCTTGTTTTTGTTGTTGCTGTTGTTCATGACTACATCAATGTATCTCAGCATTTCTAGTTTCTACACTATAGCCATTAAATGTTCAACAACAACAAAAGAAGTGTCCCAATGTTTAAGGAAGCTTGCGCTGTTGCAAGTCACAATTGTTAGCAGTTGCTGAGAAAAGCTAATTGTCCTTACTGTAAGTTGAGTAACAAATTATAAACAATTGCTGTTAACACTCATAGTACAAGACAGCAAACCACTGCAAAACTATAGTCATCTATCAATGTTATGCTTGCCATCCCACCCCCGACCCCAAACCTCTGAGTCCAAGCTAGGCTTCGTCGGGTGATCAGGAACAGACTTTTTTTGTTGTTGTCTAATCTTCCTGTCAGTGTCATGCAACTTGAACTGATGTTGTACAATCTTGTAAATTATGATAATTTTGTACAATGAATTATCTTTTTGACTTCTTAAAATTATAAAATACATGCACATACTGTCGGATGAGACCTTAAACCGAGGTTCAGTGTGTGTAGTGTACACACCTAGTGACATATGCAAAAAGACTGAGCACGCAAAATAAAGATCTGTCAGCATTAAAGTGGCCTATAGAAACACGAACACACCCAGCATACACCTATCCCTGTGGTGTTACATCAGTACTACTAATACTACTAAGCGGCAGCGGCAGCCGAGTCACTAGTCTCACCACAGGGTGAGACAGCCACCACGAGGGAGGACTAGAACATCATCCAAGCGCCTTGAGCATACACCTAGTGTGTGGATATGTGTGCTATGTAAGTTGCATATCAATCAATCAAATATTTACTCTCTGATCTATGAGCGAGCTAAAATGAACTCCCCCCCCCCCCCCCCCCCCCCCCGTACGTGCAATCAATTTTAATCTCAGTTACCTACTCCTAGATCTATAGAATTTTACTTACGTGTCATTTGCAGGCCATTGGACTAGATCTGTTTGGATGTCAGTCAGTAGTACTCCGTTGCTGCTCTCAGTTGCACGTCGCACCCATCTGCAGGACTCGGAAGTGACGCTCGTTTTGCTGTCAGTTCTGTAGTCGATGACCTCATACAGTGTGGCCAGAACATGGCGGCAATAACCATCCAATCTGCAACAGTTTACGCATTCAATGTAAATTGTAATGATGCATTTATACAGTGCTAAAATAGTTAACCCTCTCAACATGAATGACACTACTGTGTGCTTCCCCAGCACAAGCTGTTCAGACATTACACCAGATTTTAACTTTTAGGTTTTAAATGTCATTGGTACAATGACAAATACTAAAATAGGGAGTAATATATGAGTTGGACATCTTAAAGTTATGAAGTCGCAACACTAATGCTGAAAAGGTTAATCAATTTTTTAACACTTCAGTATAAAGCACACACAATGACTTCATCATTCTGCCCACAACTGTTGTTTGCATGTACACATGTATGTAGATCAGTTTAATTTAAATGAAATAGATAAGTTACAAACAGTGCAAGTCTACTGATGGCCTGTACCAAAGTTTGTTATGGCCTAAAAGTCAATCAACCATTAAAATAGTCCCCCCGCCCAAAAAAATAAAATAAAAATTAAAATTAAAAAAAATACTGCCTGACATCCTGGTTAGTTAGTTAGCTAGCTTTACTTCCCTTTATCTTGGTGTAGATGTAAGGAAGAATAGACAGCCTGCTAAATGTGTTAACAATAACGAGAAAAATATGAACATACCCTCCCTTGCAGGTGCAGAAGGCTGACAAAATGCAGCTCCTTAGGTCCATGTCCACACTTGTCATTACAATCCACTGTGAATAAAATTTTGCACCAGTCACTGGGTTCTTGGCTTCACTTTGCTTTTGACAGCAAAATAGCCATCTGTTGGGGGCTCTGATGGCAGTGATGGGATGCCACACGCTTGTATAAATTCTACCACATAATTATCCATCTCTCATCATCTGGAATCCTTCTGATTTACGATAATCACGCACACTGGCAACAGACGCATTTGATGCACTGAGCTGGTACGTGCACACATCAAACTCAGAAAAGTCAGGTAGAATGTTTATGTTGGTACTTCCTGACAAGAAACCAGGATTCTGCAGAGCTCTGAACATTGCGTCGTCGTGGGTTTTCTGGACCGGCTAAATCGCGCAGTTTCAAGCCGATCACTTCGGCTCGATCCTCGATCAGCGCCTCGGGATCGATGGGCAACTTGATTTCAAATGCTTTCTGCACTAAATCGGACAGTTCATGCTTGCGGTAATCGCTAAACGTGACGCCTCTTTCACGCAAGAACGACTGTGACTCGCTCACAGATCTATACAGATACAGATGGTAGGATTTCCCTTCGCTGACGCCATTGTTTGGCCCAAACAAGGGAAACTACTCTCATAGGTCAGTTTCCACTAAAAAGACGGGAGTTTATGCATACGCCCTATTGTTGATGGGTTTTTAAAATTTGTGACAAAAGAATTTAAACGTTCAAATGACTTACCACCCCCCTCTGATATGTCAGTTGCGAGTGTGTGTGTATGTGTGTGTGTGTGTGTGTGTTTGTGTATGTGTGTGTGTGTGTGTGTCACTAGTGTATGTGTGTGTACGTGTGTGTGTCACTAGTGTATGTGTGTGTACGTGTGTGTGTCACAGTGTGTGTGTGTGTGTGTGTGTGTGTGTGTGTGCCGGTGTGGGTGTGTGTCTGTGTGTGTGCCCGTGTGTGTGTGGTCACGTTGTCACGTGTGTGTGTGTGTGTGTCACGTGTGTGTGTCTGTGTGTTGATCAGTGTGTGTCGATCAGTGTGTGTGATCTAGGCCAGGGTGGACTCCCAAGGTTCCTGGGTTCCGGAAGTCCACCCACCCCCCTTACTGACTCCACAAATGTACCTTTTGCCTTTTTCTCTCTGCGAATGTATGTATTCATTTTTGTTCGTTTGTTTGTTCGTTCGTTCGTTTGTTCGTTCGTTTGTTCGTTGGTTCGTTGGTTCGTTCGTTCGTTCGTTCAACAGTCCGTCCGACAGTCCTTCAGTACGTCCGTCAGTCCGTCCGTCCGTCAGTCAATCCGTTCTTCCTTCACTGAGTCCGTATCAATAAATTCCTCTTGTGCAGGGCCGCCGAACTACAGGAGAGAGAGAGAGGGGGGGGGGGGGGGGGGGATGTTCCTCATTGTTGGTGGGACAACCCCCCCCCCCCCACCCTGCCCTAACCGTAAACCTCCTCCAAACGTTTGACAAATGCTCTGAAAATGCGCCAGTTTGCACATATTGTTTATTGTTTGCTTGTTTATTTGTTTGTTTTTTTGTTTGTTTGCTTGTTTGTTTGTTTGCTCGTTCGTTCGTTTGTTCGTTCGTTCGTTCTTTCGTTCATTCGTGGGTTGGTTCGTTCGCTCTTTCGTTCCTTCGTTATTTCCTTCGTTCATTCGTTCCTTCGTCCTTTTAGTCCGTCCGTATGTCCGTCCGTACGTCCGTCCGACAGTCTGTCGGTCAGTCCATCAGTCCGTCCGTCAGTCCGTCCGTCCTTCAGTCTGTATCAAAAGATTGCTCTTGTGCAGAGGGTTGAAGGAATACCCTGCAGGACCGGATCAGAAGGGGTTACCCGTAACAACCCCCCCCCACCCCCACCCTCCCCCCACCCCCTGTCCATCGGTCTGCCCCTCAATCAGTCTGTCCGTTGGTCCGTCCGTCAGTCTGTCCGTCAGTCCGTCCGTCCGTCCGTCCGTCCGTCCGTCCGTCCGTTCTTTGGTTCATTTGTTCTTTCGTTCGGTCGTTCTTTCCTTTGTTCGTTTCATTGCTTATTTATTAGCACACATCATTGTCAACTAGTGAATATCCTGAACAAGGCGGTGCGTGAGAATATCTTCTTGTTTGTTAGGATAAAATAACATCAGTTTGCTCTGAAACAAAACACACACAAATTCCGCTGCTTGAGCATCGTTTCAGTCTAACCGAAGTGAAGGTATACCTCATCTTCAGAAGGAGAATAAGCGACAGCATGCTCATCTACCATATAACATGTCACGTGAGGTCGTTCAGACCGGAGTGGAGATATATCTCCGAGGGATCAGGGTATACTTTCAACCCGATGCACAAGCGTAGTTTATTGATACCTTAGTTTCGGTCGTACCGGTGTGTAATACCTCAGCAGAGAGAGACAGAGAGAGAGAGAGAGAGAGAGAGAGAGAGAGAGAGAAAGAGAGAGAGAGAGAGAGAGAGAAGGAGAGAGAAAAAAAGAGAGAGAGAGAGAGAGAGAAAGAGAGAGAGAGAGAGAGAGAGAGAGAGAGAGAGAGAGAAAGAGAGAGAGAGAATAGTTAGCATTTGGGAGTAACTCTTGCAAAATCATGTATGTACTTCCACTAAAGCTTCAAGTTAAACCGAAGTCGGCTGGTGTTTTTTCTCTCAGAGATTGGGCATATTATTTTCAACATGGTCGAAGGGAATGAGCAAAATTCACTAGTTTACCACAATTATTGTTGTTGCCGGGTTTAGGTGCTGGGGCGCCACGACGAATGTTGGACATTTTACACCATTTTTCACTAGTTTAAAAATTCCATCGATTAGACAAAAGTGAAAAAAATCAAAACAAAACAATACAGTGTGTGAGTTCATTCTGCGTAACGAGGGTGATTTTTGCGAGGTTTTTGTTCAGAGACACATCAACTGTTTTGTTTCTAACGGAATATGCACCTTATACTTCAGAGTCACTTCGAACATTTCGGATAAAGCTTTTTAAGGGGGAGGGGGGAGGGGGGAGGAAAAGGGAGGTCTGGGTAGGTAGGGCTTGGGAGGGGATAAGAGGAAGTGGGTAAATAAAGCCTTATGTGTGTGTGAGAGAGAGAGAGAGAGAGAGAGAGAGAGAGAGAGACACACACACACAGAGAGACACACAGAGACCACCTTATTGAGCTTTGTATGGAGCATTTAACTGAGTATACGGGCTGTTTAGCTGTAGCTAAACTTATATAGCCTATGATTACAGCCCGTATAGCTCTAAGCAGAGATCTGCTACAGTGACGGAAAGAATGCTATCACACCATTGAAATGACATTCTTTCCGTCCCCTATAGGCGACGAAATAGGTCACACTTTTTAGTGGAAAATGCTTCGACGCCGGAGCGGGTACTGGACCCAGTGCGGTTCACAAAATTTGACCTATTTCGTCGCCTATAGGGGACGGAAAGAATGTCATTTCAATGGTGTGATAGCATTCTTTCCGTCACGTGACGTCTGAGCTATACGGGCTGTTTAGCTGTGAACGTGATAGCCTTGGCCCGTATACTCAGTTAAATGCTCCATACTAAAGCTCAATAAGGTGCAGAGACAGAGAGAGACACAGAGAGAGATACAGAGAGAGAGAGAGAGAGAGAGAGAGAGAGAGAGAGACAGAGACAGAGACAGAGAGAGACAGAGAGAGAGAGAGAGAGAGAGGGGGGGGGGGGCTTAGGAATCTGCGAGAGCTTGTTCGTGTGTGGAAGTTTCTGTCCTCACCACTGTTGAGATGTTATCTTGCTGGAGAACTCACACGGAACACGCATTACGCCTTTTAGTGGGACTTCAAAAGAAACATAAATCTTGACACGACACAGCCAGGAAAAAGACTAAAACACTAAATCGTACCATACCGTCCAAACAAAGAAGTTTTTATTCCTCTGACGAAAACAAACGTAGAAAATGTGGAACTCCTGCCAAAATCATAAGCTTCAAAGAATTGTGCTAATACCAAAAGAAACCACTAACAAACAAAAACGCAAAAATAAATAAATAACAAATCATAACTATAATCAAACAAACAAACTGTTCGATTGGTAAAATGCGCTGAATTTGAATCGGAAAGTTAAACAGAAATGGATAACATTTAACAGATAGTATATTCGTGGCTTCTTTTCGTGTTTTGAATGTATATCCACCTACATTCCCTAATTCTGTTTAATTGAGCTTATATTGCCGATTGACATTTTCGGTCTCTAAAAAGTAATATCATCAGAGATTATTGTTTGAATTCTTCTTATTTTCTATTTTTAATCTGTGTTTTTTGTTGTTGTGAAAATGTTTCTCAACACCTATCGGCTATTTGTTTTTAATGTAAATTGAACCTCTATACTTTACTTCTTCGTCTCTAATTTTTTTAAAACTTTTTTCACATTTTTTTTTTACTTTGACATGTTTGTGCACATGACTAACACCTGAAGATCGTACGACATTTAAGATTTAAACAGTGGATGTTTCAACAGGCAGTTTACCAGATAAAAACTACACTAAATAATAAACACAAATGCTCTCTTTTCGTAGTAAGTACAAATGCTTTTGTGTTTAATTCCAATATTTCTCTATTATTCCATGACATTTGCTTCCACTAAGCCTAGCTGGAAGACACTGGTGACGCAATCAATATTTTCCTACAAAACCCTTGACCTTCTTGTTTGCTTTGCACTTCAACGAACATTGAAAAGATCATGCAACCATCACACCCTCTTTCCCTTGTCTCTGTCCTTTTCCCCCATCTCTTTTTCTGTGAATGTCATTCATGCCTTTCTCTCTCTCTCCTCTTTCACGATTCCTCTACACACTCAACAAGCACCACGCCCTTTCCATCTCATCGCATCACCTCCCCCTCCAACCCTCCCACAACCACCCCCCCCCCCCCTCTTCCAAACGAAAACATTGGTATTCCCGTCTGTTCGCACGCATCCGCAAAATGCAAATAATCAGTGATGCGACAAACTGTTGATTCGCAGAGAGGAGCAATCCATTGACGTGAAGATTCCTCCTGCCCCCGCCATGATGGGAGAGAAGGGAGTGAGTCACTCCGCAACCAACTCGATGGCGGAAAAGCAAGTTTGGACTTCACGAATGGACATGGAGCGCCGCGATAATATTCCTCCCCCTTACACCACTCCAGCACGAAAGGCATAAAAAAAAGTATGGCTTTAACGATGACCTGGGCTTTTTGGGTGGGGGAGAGAAGACAGGTCTAGAGAGCGATAGTTTTTATATGTCGGGGGTGGGGGGTGTCGCGGCTGCTTGAACGATGATCTCGATTTCTGAAGGCATGTCTAGCAAACGACGCAAGCTATAAGGGTTTGGAGGTGGTGGGAGCTGGCGCTGCAATCATGGTCTCGCATTTTGAAGGCATGTCTATAGCGATCGAGTGTGTGTGCGTTTTTTTTATTTTTTTCATTTATTTATTTTTCTCTTTCTGCTATCGTTTGAAACTTTCCTTTTTGAAGCCTCTTTAGCGAGCGTCACTTTTATTTCTCGATGTTCTTCGCCAATGGCAATGAGTTTGGCACTGTGCGGGAGCATTTCCTGACAGTAACAAGAGACGCCTCGTTTTAACGATCTTTCGACGTTTGAGCTATTTGTAGAAAGTGTCAAACCTTTTTTTTATTTACTTGTTTGACCGGAAGATCGAATTGGGCGAGAATATTTGCCCTTGAAAAAGCGGAAATCTTCTAAGATCGCACTTTTTTTTTAATAATCGGAACACTTGGAATGGCCGGCTGGACGTGTTAATTGTGGGAACTGTGTTTCACATACAGAATAGTGTAACCGTTCTTTATTTCTCGTGGTAACAGACCGTTCAAAAATAACTTTTAAAGTATGTGAGGGGGTCTACGTATGATTGTGAAACAATCTTCACTGACGACCAGACGCCGGTCCTTATGCTAGCCTAAGTAAAGTATGTCTTTTCTAATAAATCAGTAACGTCCAGTTCATTTCGACAAGGTTCCTGCAAACAATATTTTTTTATTTTTTTATTTTTTTAAAAATTTTATCAACAGGAATAAACATGGACTTAACGCAACAGCCGTTTCTCTTCAAACAAGAACAACAACAAAATACTCGCCTGGTATTTATACGTTTTTCGTTTCTTTTGCATTTGCCAGAAAGAAGCTGGCCCTTTTGATATGGTTTTATCACGATAGGCATTGCCAACAAACTGTTGCTTCTCAGGACAGCCTTTTATTTTCTTTTCTTCGCAAACCGAGACATGGCTGCAGTGTCCGTATTTCCCCTCAACATTTTTTCTGTCTTTTCTTTGTGGTTTGTCAACCGATAATATTTCTCTCTCTATCACGAAAAAAACGCGACCAGAGTTGGCCGG
>NC_090248.1:50383668-50416168 GCF_037325665.1 Littorina saxatilis | reverse complement strand
CACAGAAAAAGGCACCGAGTGCATTTGTAGACGGATCCCTTGAAATATAATACAACCTATGACAGAATCCAACAAATCATGGCAAACGAACACAGAGACAAATGGTGAATTCACGCTCCGCATCGCACAGGAAAGTCTCGTTTATTTGGCTTCGCAGACCTCTACCGTCAAATGCACACAAGACAATGCACATTTTCATCTTGCGAAGCGTTAATCCACGACTGAAACAATTACGAACGTTCCGTGTGGATCTGATGAAAAGCTTCTTACATAGTTTCCTCTATGTAAACCGTAGAAATATCTATTGCGTAACAGAAGACAAAAGAACATTTTGAGTGATATGCGCGTTAAACAGCAAAGCGGCTCCTATCAAAGTGTTGACACGCGCTACGCAGATTCGACAGTACACCTTGATGAAACAAATAATAAAATAATATATAAGTAAATAGAATAACACAAAATAACGAAACGTAACGTAACGTATCGTTACGCAATGCAACCTAAGATAAGATAAGATAAGATAAGAAAAGAAAAGATAAGATAAGATATCATAACATAAAATAACAGAACATAAAATATAATAACATAACATAACATAAAGTAGATCTAACCTAACATAACATAACATAACCTAACACAACATGACACGACACGACACGACACGACACGACACGACACAACAACACAACACAACACAACACAACACAACACAACACAACACAACACGACACGTCACGTCACAACACAACACAACACAACACAACACAATACATAACAAAACACGAGACAACACAAGACAACACAAAACAAGACAAAATAAGACAAGACAAGACAAGACTTCTTCTTCTTCTTCGGCGTTCCAGCCAAGACAAGACAAGACAAGACAAGACAAGACAAGACAAGACAACATAACATAACATAACATAACATAACATAACATAACATAACATAACAGAACAGAACAGAACAGAACATAACAGAACATAACATAACAGAACATAACAGAACATAACATAACAGAACAAAACAGAACAGAACAATGAATTGTATCGACAACCAAAACGTCGTGTCCGTTTAAACTGGGATTCGAACCAATTAAAACAAAATTTAACAACTGCGCCACAGACACAAAGAAACGTGGATTGTCACCAAACTAGAGCAAGACAGGCAGAGAGCAGGCGGTGGCGTTTGAGAAGGGGGGGGGGGGGGAGGGGGTAGACAATAACAAGGACACACAGCAGCACGGACAGGCAGACAGACAGACAGGCAAAAGGGGGGACTTCCAGTAATGCCAGAAACTGCTCAGCCCTCAGAAGCGACCGGCCGGAAGGCCCTAATTTTCCTGTCAATTATAGGCCCGAAAGCGACATGTGGTCGAAGATATAATTGGTGAAACGAAAGAGGAGAAGGAGAGAGGAGAACAGAGGATAGGGGGAAGGGGGAAGGGGGAAGGGGGAAGGAGGAAGGCAGAAGAATGAAGATGGAGGAGGGATGAAGGAGGGGAGGCGAGAGAGATTGAATTCCTTTACTGTCGACTGGACTCGGGGGCAGCGAAAATTAATTGTTGCAGGCTCTGTGTCGTGGAGGAGGAAGGGGAGAGAGGAATCGGGGAGCTGCAGAGAACCGCCAGAAATAAAAACATATCAACCTGCCGAACTGTAAAGCGACCTGAACGACTAATGTTACTGTCGCACGACACGAAATGCAGTTCAGATGTAAGCGGCCGCACGTGCACAGTAGTATGAGAGAGCGGCAGGTAAGTTGGGGGACAGGGTTAGTGTGATGCGGGTGGACAGATGAGCGGCAGGTACCAGTGATCCAGAAACGCCAAGACAGAAATGGACAAGGGGTCCCATGCTAAGAGGCCTGCAACATTAACAGAAATCGTCCCTTAGGACAACAGGGGTCTAATAGGTTAAGATAGACAATGGCCAAAGTTTGGCACAATGTGCCATGAGGCCAAGACAAAATGGTGACTAGTATGCCATGCATGAACCACGACTTACAAATTCCAAAGACTCAATCAGGGAATAAATGACCACCATCTAGACCCACCTTTTCTTCGATACAAATCCTGTTATCCAGGCGTTAACGAAACACCATACATCGTGGCTGTGCAGAAATGTAGTGCAAATCGAAGAAGGAGAACAAGCTTCTTCGGGGACGAAAGTGAGACTGACTACAACTGATTATAGGCTCAGGCGGTTATTAGCATTGGCGACACATTAAATCTAACCGGCAAAGACTTTCCTCTCAGAAAATATCAACCTGGTCATCACATGATTCAAAATAAATAAATAAACGGCAACAGAAACCAGAAAAACTGAGGGTGAACAGAAAAAACCGGAAGCACACAAAGACAGACAAAGATATATCGCGAAGGCATCACTGACACAGGACTTGGCACTGTATCGATGAAAGCAGAAGAACAAGATGAAACACAAGCACACAAATAGTGAAACAAAGAAAATGCAAACAAGACACAGAAAGACGTGTAAGCATCTTTAATTTTTGTTTGTTTGTTTGTTTGCTTAACGCCCAGCCGACCACGAAGGGCCATATCAGGGCGGTGCTGCTTTGACATATAACGTGCGCCACACACAAGACAGAAGTCGCAGCACAGGCTTCATGTCTCACCCAGTCACATTATTCTGACACCGGACCAACCAGTCCTAGCACTAACCCCATAATGCCAGACGCCAGGCGGAGCAGCCACTAGATTGCCAATTTTAAAGTCTTAGGTATGACCCGGCCGGGGTTCGAACCCACGACCTCCCGATCACGGGGCGGACGCCTTACCACTAGGCCAACCGTGCCGGTTAGCATCTTTAATGCAAGACATGACAATTATCTTTGGTATATCATAAGAAAAATCCCTGAGAGTGCAAACGGTAACACAGAGCAATCATCAAAAGAAATAGAAATGTTCAAACAAAATTGTCCCAAGAAGAAGAGAATCTCTTCAATCCAAAAATAATGTTCAAATTATGTGTAATAACCAGAAAACTAAAGGAAAGAAAATAACTTCATACAGGGGACATAAAAACAAAGATATCTGCGGGGTAAAATGAATGGCTAATAGCCGTTGATGAAGGCCCCTAAAAGTTGTCCCTTTTTGTGTGTGCACAGAGAAACATTCTGACAGCATCTCTCTGAAACAGCGGTCAGAAAAAAAGGACAGGGACAAGACAATTGCCAGATTGCTTCCTCCTCGGCCCAAATTGCTTGTGCATCTAAACGTCGGCAATTTGCCACGATAAGCAAAGCAAGACAAACAACGTGCGTGATCAAAAATGGCGGAATTCCACCTTTGAAGGGCTTTTAACCGCCCACCCAGATCATCAAGTGGAAGGACCTGAGGTCAGCAGGGACAATTACTGACATGGCAAAGACAGGAGAAGGGTGTGCTGTTGTCTTTTATACAGCAGGGATTGTTAACAAAAAGAAAGAAGAAGGAGAAGAAAGGTTTTATGTTGTTGATGACGGCTTCAGAAAATCAGACCAAGCCAAACCAGACCAAATCAAACCGAACCAGACCAAACCAAACCAAACCAAACCAGACCAAACCAAACCAAACCAGACCAAATCAAACCAAACCAAACCAGACCAAACCAAACCAAACCAAACCAAACCAAACCAAACCAGACCAAACCAAACCAAACCAAACCAAATCAAACATAACCAAACCAAACCGCGCATACCCTTTGTAACCCCCCCCCCCTCTTGAATAATCTGTCTTATCTCATCTTACCAACCCTTTTCCCCAACTTCACAACACTCTAGGAAGGAAAAATTATTATTCACAACTCGAAAAAAATATGTCGAGAAATGAACAGATCGTTACTTTGTTGCGAACGTCAGTTTAAATTATTTTTTTTCTCTCTCTCTCGTAATTTGAAACTTAATTAATTATGAATCTAAAGCCAAGAAATTTCAATTTCAATTTCGCTATTCATAAAATAACAGCTATAACAATAATGATGTCAAAATGAATAACAATAGCCGTTATGAGGAAAGAAATGGCTCTTCCAAGTTAATCGTATGATCTGCTGCTTTTGTGATTTCCTCTTCGAAGCAAATCAGCTACATCAAAACACAGCTTTACCAGCTTCAAAGTACGAGGAGGTGGCGAAGACACTACTTACTATGTTCACAGGCACCCCAGGGGCGGATCAC
Source organism: Littorina saxatilis (assembly GCF_037325665.1). Classification (NCBI taxonomy): domain Eukaryota; kingdom Metazoa; phylum Mollusca; class Gastropoda; order Littorinimorpha; family Littorinidae; genus Littorina; species Littorina saxatilis. The sequence goes on along the minus strand of NC_090248.1, from coordinate 50,411,992 downwards.
ATCATTTTTAAAGGGGGGTTTCCAAATTTCTTGTAGGGACAGATCGACGACGCGAAGCGTTTAGTTGAGGTCGCGAAGCGCCGAACCTCCGGAAAATGTTGAATATAAACAAGGACAATTGAGATATTTGGTGCAATCTGCGCCAAGAAACTCTCCCTATTACACCTTCCAAATGTTTATTTAAGAAGACAAATTTGGATCAAAACAAGGAAAATTGACCGATCTGGTGCAACCTGAGCCAACAAATTACCCACCTACCTTCCCAAACCGTCATTTAGGTGACAAAAGATGGCTCCTAGGGGTTCCGGGGGCATCCCCCCCGCCCCCGGGAAAATGTGGAAAAAACAAAGAAAATGGAGCAATCTAGTGCAATCTGAGCTATAATTTTTTCTTTATTTCTAAATTTAGTTGGGTTTTTTTTTTGGGGGGGGGGGGGGGCTGGGAGGGAGGGGGGTGAGGGGTTCCCGGAAACCCCGGAAACCCCCCCTGGATCCGCCCCTGTGCTACTATTACTGCTACTCTTTAATACTACAACTTCTTGTACTAAAAATGGTTTCACGTCAGACACATTAACGAGAAATTCCAATTTAATTTGCGCCTTTGCCTTACGTAACACTTCAAACCCACGGGCAAGTCCTGTTTGTATTAAGTTAAAAAAAAATTAAAACAAACACACACACACACACACACACACACACACACACACACACACACACACACACATACACACACACACACACACACACACACACACACACACACACACACACACACACACACACACACACACACACACACACACACACCGAAAAATCAACAAGCATGGACTAAAAGCTACACAATAAACGCACGTACTGTAGCTGAACTCAGGCAGACTTTTTCTCTCTCTCTTCTACATGTTGACCACAGCAAAGTACAAGTTGAAACTTTAGAAGAAGACCACACAAAAAGTCGAACGGGGAAAAACACAACCAGAAAAACAGTGACATCAGCATCTGCAGAAGCATTTCAGGAACAGCAATTTCATCTCATTAAACTCTCTAGACATTGCAAAGGCAACCCGATGATTGGTGGCTGAAAAAGGCCAAAATACACAGAGAAAGAAAGATAGGGAGCAAAAAAAAAAAGACAAAAAATAAAATAAAACAAATGTCACACGTGAATTTAAGAGGCAGAATGCAAGACGTAACACGAGAAAAAATCTTCAACTAAGTTCTCGTTACTGTCTCTCATTAGAGTGATTAAACTGTCGTTGGGAAATAGATCTTGAATTCATTTTACATTTTGCCGGTATCAGACCCAGGAAACAGCTTAAAACAAACAACGCACAAAAATAAATGCAACCAGTTACGCGAAGGAAAAGAAGAGAACGTAAAGAAAAACATCAGACAGCCAATCAGAGTAATCGCAGGCAGATACAAGAAAAAAAGGTTGGTCGAAACGAATGAAAATGATCCCGATAAGCAAACAAAGACATAAGGCAGCATGACAAAATGATGAGCCAACATTTCTACAAGTCGAACGGCAAAATGTTTGCATTGTGATGGAGAGCATAAAGGCGAATGTATCAGTTGGTATATCGAAGAGTACGGAACGCGGATCGTAACAAGTGATGCATCAAATTGAAAATGATGCATCATTTTCGTATCGGATGCATCAGTTTTGGAAAATGATGCATCCTTTTTGAAAATGATGCATCCTTTTGTGAAAACGATGCATCAAATTGTGAAAATGATGCATCAAATCTTGGTTTTGGATGCATCAATTTGATGCATCAGTTGATACGATCCGCGTTCCGTAGCAGAGTACATGTTACGACTGAATGTGTTTTAGGCCAAATAAAAATATATGTTGGTTTAGGGTAACCCGACCGACCCTATTTTTTTCCCGCCGAAAATAAAATCCAACTTTTGGCACATTTTGCTAACCATATCGAGACTAAGGATGGTAACCTTCTTTAAAATCAACTAAATTACAGAAAAAAGGAAAAGAAAAAAAGCCGACCTACCGACCCTATCTTTTTTGGTCACGTTACCCTAAACCAACATATATTTTTATTTGGCCTTAAAGAAAAAGGATAAGAGTGATCTTGGGAACGAGAGTTATGCTTTTTCGTATTTTGAGTTATTGTCTGCACGAGTGAGTGACTGCTTCGCTGCCAAGTTTTATTTCTTGTTTTCTCGTTTTTAGCGTACATGGCTGAATTAAATCTGGTGATTTTGTGGATGCCTTTTTAATTTGCGAATTTGTTAACACTTAAAGCAATATGCATCTAAAAAACCAGGTTTGTCCTCAGCATCGAGGAATGACACACACACACACACACACACACACACACACACACACTAACCAGGTCATATCAAACCGGACCGACTTCCCCACACACACAAAGCTCAATCAAAACTAAGCAATTAGTGTCAAAACATTAATTACTTCTGCTCCCACTTTGTAACAACGTTTCCTGCCGCGCTTTGGCCAAAACATTCACTTACCCACGTCTTTAAAGGCGCAGTTCTTCCCGTAAACACAGTTGTGCTCAAGATCTCACATTCGCCTAGGATTTTACGTGGAACCAGACCATCCCTCGATTTGGAAACATGGCAAAATCAACACCATGAACGCTTTCTGTACAGAAAGTGAATGTATTGATCAATTGTTATCGCAGATTGACACTAGTGGCATTTAAGAAATTAATTCATAAACAATTTCAAATCTTCACAAAAAGCACCCAGACTGTTGGACTTCTGTTTCCAAGTGGAGGGATGACCTTATTCCATGTAAAATTGTAACAGCTTCACGGCAAAGCCATAGTAGGGGCATGTGAGACGGGGAAACCCCGGTATAAAAAAAGGAAATACAAAATATGTAAATGATAACAATAAAAAGATAAAAAGAACGAGTGTGTGTGTGTGTGTGGGGGTGTTAGTAAAGGCAGACACTTTGCTGCCCATGGCTAGATGAGACTTGGGGTTGGCTAGGGACCTTGGCTGGGTCGTCTTTGGTCAGTGCTGTGAATGGTATCTTTGGGGGCTGTTGGGCCGATGGAGCACAGGGGCTTTATATTTGTTGGTATTTGGTATATCTTGCATACGTTTATTCTTGTTTTCCATGGCCTGAGACCTTCACTGTGACTTTGGGATCTTTAAGCCGGTTACACGTACGGAAAAAAACTGTGGCTTTAATGCGTCAAGTTTGCCGCTATGATATTGCACGGCCACTCAAACCGCTTCCCGCCACGACACTCCATCAAGTTCCGCAACTCTTGTCAAACAGGAACGATAACCACTGCCCGAATTATGCACACCTACCTCGAAAACAGGCGAGATTACCGAAGGGAGGCTTGTTATCGCCCCTGCCCCCCTCGCTTAATAATTGGTCATGCCGGCGAGCAGGCGGGACGACAAATTTAGTTTTGTGGGCAGAAAATGTACCGGAGTCACCGCGGTCCGGACAGGTGATCGATCAGACGGAGCGTGCTGACTGGGGTAAAAGCTAAGGGGTCAGGAAAGTTTCGATACAGCGCAGTACTGTACTGAACGGAATCATGGGTGCTGTGTATGGTTTGCAGTAACGAACGAGCGAAAATAATACGCATTCTCTCTGTCTTCTGTCTGTCTGTCTCCTCTCTGTCATTTTTTCTCTGTCTCTGTATGCGTCTCTTTGGCTCTGTCTTTCTCTGTCTCTGTCTCTCTGTCTCTGTCTGTCTGTCTGTCTGTCTGCCTGTCTCTCTCTCTCTCTCTCTCTCTCTCTCTCTTTCTCTCTCTCCGACACTACTGCACACAAACACACACATATAAAATCACACGCGCGGAGACTGTAGCGCACCTACAGAAACAGACAATCAGAAATTGTACCTCAGGAAACGAAATTAACGGAAAATCAGCAAGACAGAAAAGGCGAAGACATCCCATCTGATTCGACACAAAGAATATCCGGTGGTCTTGGTATTATTCCGCAGATGACAGCTCCCCACGGGACGTTGTTTGTGGCATTAGAAATTGTAGACTGAAAGAAGAAAACACAGCAATAAGAAGAAGTTCACTTTTGGTCATAGCCGTTGGGCGGGGATGTAGCTCAGTCGGTAGCGCGCTGGATTTGTATCCAGTTGGCCGCTGTCAGCGTGAGTTCGTCCCCACGTTCGGCGAGAGATTTATTTCTTAGAGTCAACTTTGTGTGCAGACTCTCCTCGGTGTCCGAACACCCCCGTGTGTACACGCAAGCACAAGACCAAGTGCGCACGAAAAAGATCCTGTAATCCATGTCAGAGTTCGGTGGGTTATAGAAACACGAAAATACCCAGCATGCTTCCTCCGAAAACGGCGTATGGCTGCCTAAATGGCGGGGTAAAAAACGGTCATACACGTAAAATTCCACTCGTGCAAAAAACACGAGAGTACGTGAGAGTTTCAGCCCACGAACGCAGAAGAAGAAGAAGAAGAAGGTCATAGCCGTTCAGTCAGTGATGGTCTCACATGTGCACATTCCACGTTCAAAAGTGCACACGCCTGGAAGACTGTTATTGAAAATGTATTTGAAAATGCATCTGAACAAACAAAACTAGTTTTTTTTATAGTCCTTAATAATGGCCTCCAACTTTAAAAACTGCTCGGAAGACTGATGCCCACTTCCTTGCACCTCATTTGCGCCTGAAGATCTCTGCACAAAGCAATGCACTCTTGAAACACAAATCATCAAGATGCTTCCACTGTCCCTAGTATTATCAATATTTTGTGATGAGCTTCCTTAGAGTGCAAGCACACGAAAGACTGTCCCAGAAATTGGCTTCACTGCCAGTCTCTTAGTGCACAAAGTGTAGCAGTCTTTAAAATGAGTTGACAGGAAAATCCTGTTTCTGTTGTCCATCCCTGGTACCAGAACGTTTATGTCCTCTCTATCGAACTGTGAACTGTCCGAACCTAGCGGAAGTACCTTCCAAACTCCAAATGGGTCGTTTAAAGGTACTGTATCCTCCCTCCCATGTGCACGATCATGTGTACCACCACAAATGTGACCAGGTTTGTACATAGGAAATGATCTTCATTTGTCTTTGACACAGTGTCATACCAAAATCCACACAGCTTTCCTGCTTCCTCTGCATAGTGGTAATTTTGTGTTTGTTGCTGAATCTATTTCGAAGATTGAACGTGCAAACTGATGTGTCAGAATTGAAAATTCATTTGGAAAAAAAATCACACTCTGTATAGAAAGCATCCAGCGTGTTGATACACAGTTACTACACAGTTACTACCATTCTGAGTGACCTGCTGCACCACAGCTGGTCTCGGGTAAAACAAACTTGGTCAATATAGGTGGGGTAGAAAGTGTTAACAATATGATTTCCTCGGGAAGAAAGAAACAGTACCTTTAAGTCAACCTCTTTGGGAGGTAATTTTGCAAAGTCTGGACAGAAGGTACCTTTAAGTATCTGCCACCATCCCAAACTAATTTCTCTGCTCTTTTGAGTACGCTCCAAGACCGAAGCCAACCGCAAAGTTGAGAGTCAGAGACCATTTATTTCTATCAGCTTGCAATTAATCCATCTCAATTCTGGAAGCTAATGCACGATGGAAACAAAGTGCCAAGGTCATGGTTGGAATCAGACATAATCATAGGATAGAATTAGTCGAAATTAACTGTGTTTAATTAGGCTTCTGATGGAATGACCGGAACAGACATTTTCGGAGAAAGTAGTTTGGGGCGGAGAGGAGAACCACGACCTGTCAACAGTGCCCTTTTACTCGTGACGAAAGTGGTTTGCCATCATTCTGCATGGACGTCCACAGTGTTCTTGTTGGTCAGATGTGTACAAGGAATGGACAGGGCGGATGCTGAAGAAGGAGTTTTAGGGGGAGGGGGGGGAGACGTTTCACTTCAAGCAGTTTTCATAGCTACCTTACAGAGTTCATAATATTATGGCAGTCTTTTTTTTTCCTTTTCTCTCTTTCTTTCTTTGCATGCGCGCTAGTAAATGATTAAGTTCGTCGTACCTGCAAATCCCCGTGAGGTCAGCTTTAATTTTACTGAGTCAATTTTGAGCAGAGACTATGTCGAAACTTTCATCAAACAGAAGGTACTTTTGGAGCTCTGGATCGGATTTCTCTACGTTTTCTTAAAATAATTTGCAGGCATTCGACTCGCCAGGATGAATAGGTGCTAGCCGCATTGGACAACGATTTACAATCCTTCAAAGTATCGTGAAAAAAGAGAAACACCTTCAGAGAAAAAGACACTCTGGTTCTTCTTCCTTATCTAGAACCAACGTGAGGTCGAGGCAGGTAGTATAAAACTACAACACAGTTCTGTCTTCTATATCTTTTCTTTGACGTTGCATGGAAAATACCACCACAAAGCATGTAGTTTGCAAAAGTTACACAAGCGATTAGGGTTATTTGTGGATTTTGTCAAAAACTACGGATCTAAATCAGAGGCCCAGTCCGCCGGCCAGCAGGGCTGCACTTGAAAGAGTGTTGGTAGGCCTACTAGGTCAAATAATGTCCGCGTTTCATGTAAAGAAATCAACAACATCGAGTAGGTGTGGAGAAAATCTGTGGAACGAGATGACATGTCACAACTAGAACTTGCAAGAAGAACAAGAGCAAGAAGAACCAGAACACGAGGAACACGAACAAGAGGAACACCAACAAGAAGAACACGAACAAGAAGAACCAGAACAACAAAAACAAGAACAAGAAGAACAAGAAGAAGACGAACAAGAACTAAGAACAGCAAAAACAAGAACAACAAAAACAAGAACAACAAGAACAACAAGAACAACGAGAAGAACAATTAGAACAAGAAGACATACCCGCTTGCTCGCCGCATATACGTGGTGGTTCCAAGAGTTTAGTGCGTTTGCGGTGCAACACTTCTGCGTATACGTTGTTCTTCCCTTCTTTGCTCCAGTCTTCAGTGGGTGCCCAGTGGAGCGTCACCCTGAAAACAACACATGGACGGCGTCTTGGATCAATCAAGCTGATCCACACAAAAACATCCCGATTAGAGTCAAAGTCCCCCGACATATTGCTATGGAAGGGAAGTGTTGGTTGTTGTTGTTTTTCATTATAAAATACAGAACAAACAGAGAAACATAAACAAAACTAACGAATCGTAAATCCGACAAGTCGTCGTTCCACAGAGAAAAATAAATTTGTCATATTAATAGAAAAGGTAAAATCTAAAAAAAAATAAAAAATAAAAATAAAAAACCAGTCACGACGAATCCAAATTCAACAACAGATTGCTCTGAACTCGACTATAAGGTCGTGTTTACGCAATAACACCGTTCACGTGTCCATAAGCTCTTAATCGCGAGTTTCACAGGGGAAGCGAGGAAAAGCAAACCGAAACTGGACCTTGCTCCACAAGAAAGACAAATGGCGTAATCGTCTGCCACAATGCCGCTTGTTCAAGCAAGCAGAAACAGAGAAAGCCGATGAAAACGGCAGGTAACAAATTGCTCAGCTAACTGTTTCAACAGAAACACCTCTCCCTGCACTTCCGACCTGCATGCAACTGATGACGTGATAGTATGTCCACCTCTCGTCTGTTCACTGTGTTGTGGGCTGCACCGGCTTAGCCACAATTATAATTATATCAGTTTTAGGGCTGGAAGGAAGGAAAACAATTTGTTTCAAAAAAAGAAAGAAAATAATATGGAGAGGGCAACTCAAACTATCTGCTTTAAAAATAGAAGACAATATTACTTACTGAATAGCTTTCCCCTCTCAGGTACAGTTTCACTTTGCTCAAGGTCGACTGCTTATCGGGGTTTCAGTTGATATAATTCACTTCCGTGATTCCCATATATTTGTTCTTTTTCTAATAAGTAATTTAATTAATTTTCTGTCAAACTGACTTTTTCCTAAACTAAATTTTTTATTACTGAAAACTACAACAGTACTGTCCCCATCCATGGCAAACTTGTGTCCACAAACACAGATGGGCAGGCAGTTACAGGTAGGTTTAGGCAGCTTGGAAGACAAGACAAGACAAGACAAGACAAGATAAGGCAAGGCAAGATAAGGCAAGACAAGGCAAGGCAAGGCAAGGCAATGCAAGGCAAGGCACACACACACACACGCATACCTAAAGTGTGGATGGTTACCTAAGAGGCGGCACTGGGTGTAGTGCCTTTCTAGTGCACTTGCACTACAACAGCACTGGGTGCAGTACTCGCTCCGGCATCGAAGAATTTTGCACTAAAAAATGCACAAAATTTGACCTATTTCGTCGCCTATAGAGGACGGAAAGAATGTCATTTTGAACATTGTTATGACATTCTTTCCGTCAAAAAAGTCAATTTAACGGTGTTAAATGAAGCGACCATCCACACAATTAGGTTGCCATCCAGAGTTTAGGTTGCCATCCACGTGTGGATGGTTGCCTTATGGTGATTTAGGCAACCAAACCTGTGGAAACGGGGGTACACACACACACGCGCACACACACACACACACACTCACACACTCTCTCTCTCACACACACACACACACACACACACACACAATCACACAATCACACACACACATTCTCACACACACACACACACACACACACACACACGCACGCACACACACACACACACACACACACACACACACATACACTCACACATACACACACACACACACACACACACACACACTCACACACTATCATTAAACGCACCATCTCTCGATGGACAGTAATTGTGAAGTCCCAGAACGAAACTAACGAGAGACCATGACCTTGCAACCATGTTCGGCTTGAAGCTCTTACTTCTGTTTGTGTCATTTTCCGTGGCTGTATAAATCAGAAACCCGCAGACAATTAAACCAACTCGCTGACAACTGCCGTCAACGTCTTCCTTAAAATAACGACTTCATTCGCGACCCGTTAGAAGACCGTGGACATTAGGCTACTAAACATCGGTGACTAAAAATGGGGAGATACGTAGATCTCACGGCGTCTGGTTGCTCAGCTGAATAGCTGATCATTCTTCAACCCCTTTCTAAACTTACCACAATAAGAAAGACAATCAGAGGACCGTTAACAGCACTAACTATACTGGATGCGGAAGATGCGGGCTCTGACTTCACACCCTTTGACGACTTAACCGTCGAGTTGACAGTTTGTCCATCTCTTACGCACGTTGTGACAAGAAGGAGGATTATCACAACAGAACTAAACAATCCTGAGATGTGGACTCTGATCTCATGCAGTCTGACAACTTAACAACTTACTGGCTGACAGTTGTTCAATCTCTCCCCCCAAGTTACGACCAGAAGGAGGACCATGAAAGGACCGTTAACACCGCCAAACGACAAGTTACGAAGATGCTGACTGAGATTCCTCAACGGCACACGACAATTCAGACCCTCCGTTCTTGCAAACTCTTCTTTACCAACCAAAAAGAGGTACTAAAAATCACAGGATCATACTGGATCCCGAGACTGACTTGCAAGTAGTCCCCACGTCGTCTAAGACTAATTTGTGTCGTAATTCTGATCCATATCATTCTGTTCATAATTGCGTCGGACACCAACTTTACAGACATCTAAGTCAAACGACCGACAGATTTCTTTGTACTAATCCCATGTTCACTACTGCAGTGAACACCATCACGAGGAGACATCTGAGTGCATTAAACCGCACAGACTGACAAATGGTGAGACTGGCTGGTCTGATCTAAACCCGATCGTAGTCAGATCTAAGCCCGCCCCGCCCGAGGGGAGACCCATTTGCTCCATGACTTATCTCTCTTCTCTCGGCGTCATCGCGGTACCATCGAGACTGTGATGAAGCTGAGGAGAGTGATCTTGGACCACTCCTCGTATTTCAGCCCGACATTCAGTGCGACGAGGGTACCCTCTGAAACTTTTTCTCAACGATTTGACTCGGGCGGTTTCAATGTTGGTAAAGAGTGTCTGAAAAGAGATTTTTGTCGGTTCAAACCGGTGCAGATTACCTTGAGTCTCTCTTTCTCTCTCTCTCTCTCTCTCTCTCTCTCTCTCTCTCTCTCTCTCTCTCTCTCTCTCTCTCTCTCTCTCTCTCTCTCTCTCTCTCTCTCTCTCTCTCTCTCTCTCTCTCTCTCTCTCTCTCTCTCTCTCTCTCTCTCTCCCTCTCTCTCTCTTTCTCTCTCTCGATAATAAAGATTTTGTCTTGTCTTGTCTTGTCTTGTGTTGTCTTGTGTTGTCTTGTCTTGTCTTCTCTCTCTCTCTCTCTCTCTCTCTCTCTCTCTCTCTCTCTCTCTCTCTAATGTATTTGTTGAATTTTATGCGTGACTATAATTTATAACTGTGCAGATACTATTGCTGTTATTTTAACCACTATTGTAAGGGGCTGTGGCCTTAGACAATTAAAGATTTGTTCTTGTTCTTGTTCTTGTTCTCTCTCTCTCTCTCTCTCTCTCTCTCTCTCTCTCTCTCTCTCTCTCTCTCTCTCTCTCTCTCTCTCTCTCTCTCTCTCTCTCTCTCTCTCTCTCTCTCTCTCTCTCTCTCTCTCTCTCTCTCTCTCTCTCTCTCTCTCTCTCTCTCTCTCTGTTTAACTGAATCACGAAAGACCTGAGAGACAACGTGTGATCTGAGACTGTCCCGACTGAAACTCAGCTGCCCGATGTATCAGCCTTACCAGACAATCTAACCAGCAGTCAAATGTACGCCATCGTGCAGCTGCCGGATGTCATTGGAAGGATTTTGTCTCACAACAACTGCTTTTTCTCCTGCAGCCATACATACATAGCAGTACTGGAAACTGATACGAGATGTTGGCAGACAAAGTTACCACAGATTTAATCAAATTCTCCTTATCAGAACTTCGCCTCCCTACTGCTCTCCACACCTGAAGCATACACTAGCAGTGATGAATCGATGCTCGAGACACGATATTGTTGTGTGTGTGTGTGAACTTCTGCTGACGTTGATTTAATCAGTTTCACGTATCACACTCGAGTGAACGATAGCTTATAATGAATACAGTGGAACCCCACTTTTAAGACCGAGACAATCAGGCCTTAAAAAGGAGTGAGTCTTAAAATAGGGGTAACTATACAACAGAGATCATGAACACAAAAATCTGAAAAAAATGAAGTTCTTCAAAAGGGTGAAGTCTTAAATTGGGGGTGTTAAATTGGGCTTTCCACTGGACACTGTTTACCTCCATCACTTGTTCTATTGTACATCGCCGTGAGCTCTAGTGAGAAGGGGCGATTCAAGTAATAAGTGTTCATTATTATTCATCTATACATTATGTTCGTGACTAACAACGACGGCCAGCGGTTACAAGGGGGATCCTTGAACATGGAAGCTTTGGCCAGACCCGCGCCAATATGATGACACGATGTCAGAACATATACGCATGGTAAAGATCCCAAGCTCGCAGTGAAAATCTCGAAAACAAAGACACACACGCATCATCTCTCGCTTCTCATTTTCATCATCATATATCGATACTTTGTTGAAGAGACAAACCAATTGCTGGAGTGTCGAAGAAGGCAGCCGCTGTGGTCTTGTTCGAGTCAAAACATCACGCGTATTACCAATACCTGTCCCAATATCATGCATGTAGGCCGGCTGGTCTGAGGGGACGTTAAACTCTATTAGTTAGTCAGTCAGTCAAGCGGTATTAATGGTAGCTCACTTCTTCTAATCGTGTTGCTTTCCCCTCCCGACGTGTCAGGGGAGGCTGTGATTTGTGTCCTACGACCTGCAGTTTTTGCACCTCAGGTAATCAATAAGCTGGCACTGCCACATCCATCCCATGCAATTTCTGCTTTAAAGAGTGGAGGAAGAGGGGAGAGGAGGCCGGGGTAAGGGGGGTGGAGGTGGGGTGTCTTGGGTTCTGCAGAAAAGGGTGCTGTGGTATTGGGTGTTGGTGGCATACAACATTACTTATAGCGAAGTGTGTGTGTGTGTGTGTGTGTGTGTGTGTGCGTGCGTGCGTGTGTGTGTTTTTGCGTGCGAGCGCGCGCGAAAGGCTTGTGTGTGTGTGTGTGTGTGTGTGTGTGTGTGTGTGTGTGTGTGTGTGTGTGTGTCTGCATGCTCGTGCGTACGTATTTGTCAGTTTGTACTCGTGCAAGCAAATGGGTTGGTGATCCGTTCAATTTTAATTATTAATCACGAGGTTTTCTTATCCTCCTCCAATAGACACAATATACCGACAATGGAACCACATCTTCTACGGCGGAATATCAGTTTTTACGCCTGTTTTATCCCATGACTGCGAGTAATGTCACACCATACTCCATAGCAACGGAAGCTCAAGAAAGAATTGATGACAAATATGACAAAACAAAACAAAAACACAAATTAATTTGTTGCATTGATGACATTGGGAGTGATAAAGTTTCAAACTCAGTAAGGAAAACCAAAGGTCAAAAGTTAATCTGTTTGATCAGATTGTCTTTCCATACATTAATGATTACAGGATTTGTTATTTCTTGTCATTTTTTCGATCATAAAGCCCAACTCGTTTGCTTATCAATACGAAGTATGAATTGAGGTTATTGGATGTTATAAAATGTCAAATGCAGTAGGGTAAACAAACACGGGACGTTTACGCCAATAAGGCCAAGAGTATAGGCCTGCCTGTCTTCAAAACAAAGATTTTCCAGTCGTCAAAAAGGAAGCGATCATCTTTCATTTTTTGTCAGCGACAAAAGATAACACCAACACTATTCCTAATCTTTTTGAAGTACGCATTGATATGAGCATCGGGGGTACACAATGGTTCTTTCTTTCTTTCTTTCTTTATTTGGTGTTTAACGTCGTTTTCAACCACGAAGGTTATATCGCGACGGGGAAAAGGGGGGAGATGGGATAGAGCTACTTGTGAATTGTTTCTTGTTCACAAAAGCACTAATCAAAAAATTCCTCCAGGGACTTGCAACGTAGTACAATATATTACCTTACTGGGAGAATGCAAGTTTCCAGTACACAGGACTTAATATTTCTTACATACTGCTTGACTAAAATCTTTACAAACATTGACTATATTCTATACAAGAAACACTTAACAAGGGTAAAAGGAGAAACAGAATCCGTTAGTCGCCTCTTACGACATGCTGGGGAGCATCGGGTAAATTCTTCCCCCTAACCCGCACAGACAAATGTTAAGAGGAGTTATGTTAAGACGGAGATCCTCACGTTCATATTGTTGCCACATAACAAGCAACAAACTGACAAACATGAAACTGGGACAACAGGGCTGGACCGAAAATATAAGAGGGAGGGATTTTCAAACTGAAGCATGAGTACATGGGCTGACGGGCCATGCTGTTGAAATTTAGCATTTAAAAGGGGTATTTAAGGTACTTTTTGCCAGGAAAGGGGGGAGGGCGGGGATTCCAGAACCCACCCCCCCCCCTCCCACCTCCTCAGATCTAGCCCTGGACAAATAAAATAGCTTTCTGACAGGACATAGTGTAATGCCGCTATATGTCGGAGAGAAAGGCGGGTTGAATCCGCAGACACAACAAAACCGAAACATTCCACGCAAAGCAAACATCTTGCTTTGGATAGCCTGGTTCTAAACAAAGCCATTGCAAGATCATCCTCATATGACCTAGCCAACTTCAAACAACCAATCACTGATCATTATTTACTTGTAAATACAGCTCAGTGCCACCAGTACAAGACGCTGTACCACGACGAACAGATTCAGAGCAGAGTCAGTCAGAATGTTAGCAGGATGCCAAGCGGAGTCGAGGAGTTCTCGAGAGCCGTCCAACTCGTCCTCATTGAGTCCTCGAACTGTAAACTGTGATGATCAGTGTTAGCACGAGATGTTAGTTAGTAGTGTCCACTGTATGAGCTATAGTTCAGGCTCATCCGTAAGTAAACTTTATCTTCTTTTCACTCCTACACAACTGACGCAATAGCGACAGCAAAAATGACAAGAAAAATGACAACTTCTCCTTTCCCTACTTCTACAACTATCACGGCGTCGACGACGATTAAGATCAGCCATTATGCTTGCGACTGACGGCGGCGAACACAACTGTAAAATCAAAAGAAACAGCCGGCAATCTACAGTGATGACCCCCCTTGGTCATCTAGCCAACACTGGCAACTACCAATTTCCCTTCTCCTCTTTCCCATCCCCACTCAACCCTCCTAGCTCCCTTCCCTCCCCACCCACACACGCCCTATCATCCAAGCTTCAAAACCCACAGGATCATAGGGCCATCAAAACTGTCACATCTTCCATCATTTGCTTATCTCCCCTACCCTACTTTTACCGTACTTTTTGCAAAAGCCGAGGCCCCCATGATTTGGGTAATTTCGGGAGGGCGCCAGCCACGTCGTTGACCCGTGATTAATAAATTTTGATGTAACACGGTAATAGAATTCCGTCCGTCCGTCCCCGCCCCCTCTCCCCCGAGACGGTCTTCGTCGGTGCTTTTACTTACTGCGAAAGCTCATGAAGAAAAGTGTGCACGTCGTGGTGGTGGAAGTCTATAGTCTTCAGGCGCGTTTTTACATTTAATCGAGTTTTTTTAAAGTCTACTTTGCGTTTTCTTCGTTGAATGCAGCTGAGTTGTAGGTAAAGTATTGGGATGCTGCATAATAAAAAGGGGGATGACTGTATAACATGTCGTTCCGGAACTAATTTCAATACTGACTATTCAAATTGCTCGTTAGTCATATACAGAGCCGTAATCAGGGTTCGACAAAGAATATAACAAGTTTTTATGGTCTGTGTGGGGAAAATCATGAACTTTGTTCATAAAATCCAACCGCAGAAAACGAACAAGTCGGAAAAGGAAAAGACTAAAAAGACAACGACCATGCACGATGATGTTGACGACGATAACAACTATGACGACGGTGAAGATGATGATGCATTAGTAGGATGATTAAAAGGACAACAAAGTTAGACACTCTTTTAGGCCCAGACTGCAAAAGAAAAACAAAGATGCTTTCTCCTTGAATTAAAAAAATAAAATAAATAAAAAAAGCAGACAAGAAACTTTACGTTTATGGAACGTTTAATTATAGACAAAACGAAACATTATCCTTTTGTCTGTAATTTTGTTTCAAAGAATCGTTTTGTGTACAATCACAGGGTCTTTAAATATACCCTTTGTTGTTTTATGATTCTAGATTCTGGAACGTTAGCAATCTACCGGTTTGGGACTTTTTCTTTCTTCTTGAACCAGAAGACGGTCTGGCACCAGGAAAAATGGAGTGTCTGGAAGTCTGTAGAATTGCGATCAACGCAGGACCCAGATGACACTATGGCTTTTGGATTCATACAGTGCCGGGGAAAAGGCAATCAATGATGAGCCCTTGCATGTACACTCTTCCGTCACCTTCATACACTTCTGTGGCCCGGTGTTGTTGATAGCTGATTGCTCTTCGGTCAGTTGTAGCGGTGCATCTGACTCCTGAAGCAACTCTCATTTACTGGCTCCGCTAGCTGATCAATGATTGCCTTTTCCCCGGCACTGTATGAATCCAAACGCCATAGTGTCATCTGGGTCCTGCGTTGATCGCAATTCAACAGACTTCCAGACACTCCATTTTCCCTGGTGCCAGACCGGCACGGCCTTAGTGACTGAATGAAATTATGATGCCAGAACTTTTAAGCTGGTTGTTGTGGTGTCTGGAATTAAATCGTCTTGTCGCTCTGGGGTTTTTTTTCGGGTCGAGTGTGTGTGTGTGTGTATGTGTGTGTGTGTGTGTGTGTGTGTGTGTGTGTGTGTGTGTGTGTGTCTGTGTCTGTGTGTGTCTGTGTCTGTGTGTGTCTGTGTGTCTGTGTCTGTGTGTGTCTGTGTGTATGCGTGTGCGTGACAGGTGGGGGGGGGGGGGGTGTGAGGAGGATCGTGATCGTGATGCTCTCAATACTAGACGGTAGACGGTGACGCTTCGGTAAAAGGCTAAGGTTTTATATTTGAGGTAAAATGCGGGAAAAAAAACTTTGATTTGAAGGGCACCGTACTTTTAGAAGACAGAAATATCATCTTTCGTTAATTTCCACTGTCATTTTGAGCCTTTTAAGGCTGATCACAGTGTTAGGTTCTGAAAGTTTTCAACAAGTTTGGAAAACTTTACCTTGTTCACACAGAGCAATTTCTAAAATGTCGACAGGAAGAGAAACAGGAGGCAGAAACCACCGGACGAGTGTGTGTCGTGTACACGTTGGAGGAACTCAAAAGGTTGGACTAGATTCTACACAAACCTGAGACACCACGCAGTACAGAAAATATGACAAGCAGGCATACCTAGTATTAGAAAACATCTTCCGTAAAAGTCAAACCGGCCAGGGTTGTCCGCTAATTGGATATATATTTTCGAAATTGACCGAAATGACCCTACAAACTTAGGCAGTTCTCGACGTCACATTTCCCTCAACCGTGAAATGTTGCGGCAATTGTGGCAACATGAGAGCAATATTTTCGGCGATTTGAAACAAGTTTCGGCGTTACGCCGACTGCCGACATCAACCTACACCCTTACTTGGTAACTGCCGACATCAACCTACACCCTTGCTTGGTAACTGCCAACATCAACCTGCACCCTTGCTTTTGATAGATAGATAGATAATTTATTGCCAAGTGTACAATACATGAATGAACATAAAAAATACACGAGGAAAGCAGCTTGCTGTGTGATAAAAACAAAAATAAATAGCATTCATACATCACTGGCGCATAGCATCATACATACATGGGTAAGACAATTTGGTATCACAGTAACTAATACATACACTATACAGACATGGTGAGAACTATGAAACTCTAAGAGCTATCGGAACCACAATAAAAGTACGCAGAATAAGATAGGATCCCCCCCCCCCCCCCCCACTATCAACTACTGTAAGAACTGAACATGTTCCATACTGATAAAATGTACCTCTAAAACAGCACATAAAAATAAACTCTTCCAACACATCACAGTGGTTAAAGAACGACTAAAACTACTAAAACATACTAGATGTAACTTGGTAACTGCCGACATCAACCTACACCCTTGCTTGGTAACTGCCAACATCAACCTACACCCTTGCTTGGTAACTGCCAACATCAACCTGCACCCTTGCTTGGTAACTGCCGACATCAACCTACACCCTTGCTTGGTAACTGCCGACATCAACCTACACCCTTGCTTGGTAACCCTCACCAAAGATCTTGTACTAATACACGCTAAGATAGCGTAGCAGTAGAAGACCTTTGCCCTGACTAGCTACAGAAAAACAAAATCATAGAAAGTTGAGATGTCTATAATGAGTACATCGAAAACTCTTTTGCGCCTTCCTTCGTACTAGACTGCAGCTCCTTCGGGACACGTACATCTGCTTACAAGTCAGCACAGTTATTGTCCTTCGTGGTGCGTAACTGCTGGCACCTGCACGCAGGCTGATTGTGTCATTAGTGAAACAAGCACGTGAAACGCGTGCACAATGTACGCAGGTTGGCCAAGACTGAAACGTTACTGCCACAAACATTTGCCTGTTCGTGTCTGAAGTAAACAAGTACAGGTTTAGCCTAAAACATGCCGCAGCTGTTTGATGAGATGTAAACGAATACATGTAGCTTTGTTGGCCTTGAATTTACTCTTTTATTGTATGACACAAATAAACAAACACATACGTGAGCAAACAAACAAACGAGCATGAAACAGAGCAAGGGAAAAGGGAAGGAAAGAGGAGGAAGTCGGACAAAAAGGAAGAAGGGCCTGGAAGAAAACAGCAAGGAAGAAAGAAGGAAAGAGGACAAAGAAGCAAGCAAGGCGAAAATAAAAGTATTCAGTAGAAGTTATCAAGGAAGCATACAGGCAAGCCAGGAATATCAAAACGAAGAAGCGAAACAGAAATTATCCCAATTTGCCATACTCTACAAGGTGTATCGCTTATTGGCCTGTCTATGCTTGCCTGTGTGGATCTCTTCAAAATCTAGTTCAAATCGAGTGGCAATTGCAAACTTTTTCTTTCAGAGGAATAAACAACTCCTGATCGTGAATGCTAAATATGCACCTGTCATCGCTACATTAACAAATTCACTTGACTAAAATACACAAACTCCAACTGCCCATTACCATGCTCGAAAGGACTCATTACATTTCATCCATGCCTAGCTTAAATTATTATCCCAATCCGGGTCACTTACGGCCAGTAACAAACTGACACACAAACCAAACAAGTATTAAGACCAAAACCGATGATTGCGGGAAGATTTTCTCCAAAGTACCTGCATAACAAAGTCAAACCCAACTCAAACGCTACAAATCTTTTAGGTCAAAACTCTGCCCCCCAGAAAATCCTAGAACAGAAAATCTTAGTGGTCATCTGTTTTCAAGCCCAAACCCACACAGCTCAAACTTGAGCTCTTTAAACGGAGGGGAATACAGCGATCACAAGGCTTTTCTTTGGCTGTCCCGTTGGCGGGGGAGGCAAGTTTCTTTTGTTGTGTTGTTGGTTTTGGTGACAGCTCAACCTGTGAGGGTCACAGTGGATTGCATTGATCCCTTTAAGGTTTTGGGGCTGTTTGACTAAAGCATGAGAGAGATTTTCGGAATCCACTCCACGTAAACGCATCTCCGCTGACATGTCAAAGGTCAAGTGCAGAGAAAAGTCCTGTTGAGCGAAAACTGGTGGGATGCAGATACACGGACGAACATTCTGACGGCCAGTGATGAACAAATAGAGAGAAACAATGTAACGCACATGCACTTATTGAATAATGCTAACATTCTCAAAAACAGACACCTAAACAGACAGGCAAAACGACAGACGGATGGGTGGAAAGACAGACAGAGAGAACTACAAACCGACAGACGTACAGACAGACACAAAAACCTGGAATCGGAATGTGTCTTGCCATTAGTATCCATAACGTTCAGACCGTTAGAAAAACCGTCGGGAGGCTATGCAACCTATACACGATCGCAGACCTCTGCCCTCTGACATCCGTTCACCTTCACCCCTTTTCGACCAATCACGTCCACTCCACCAACGCCAAGACCAACAGCACCACGCATGTAGAAACTGTCCCAGGTACACCACCCACGAAAACACTCCAGACGCATCACCATATGACCCCCCGCTCCCAAATCATACATGCCTTTGCTTAGCCTGAGTAGACTCTCCACAACTCTATTCTGTTTTGGAACTCTCTACCCTGTATGTGCTTTATGGTCTCTTTGTCAATGGTATCTTTGTGTGTGCGCGTGCGTGCGTGTGTGTGTGTGTGTGTGTGTGTGTGTGTGTGTGTGTACTTTTAACATTGTACGCTAAGTTTTGCTTAGTGCTTGGGTTCTTGGTGTTATGTCTCAGTTAAATGTATGCTTTGTATGCTTGTTGATTTGTGCTAGTTTATTCTATAATGAATTTGTAAAGCGCCTGGAGCCAATTGATGGGACTCGCGCTATAGAAAAGTTATTTATTATTATTATTATTATTATTATGACTTCACATCGTTACGCCATCATCAATCACTGACGTCACAGCAACGCGCATCTCCTCGTGCATCGCTGCAAGAGCGTGCACCATCTCTTATCACTGGGTGCCTACAGTAAACCACCAAGGTCTCTATGATTTACACACCCAGAGTTTCCAACTGCAAGGTACTGACAAAATCTATGATTTACATCTATGCTGACGGGGGCTTCTCTCTTGCCCTTCAGGCATGTATACATTTGTGAGACGCTACGGATGAGCCTGAACTATTAGGTCATACAGTGGACGCTACCAACATCTCGTGCTAACACTGATCATCACAGTTTACATTCCGAGGACTCAATGAGGGCGAGGTGTACGGCTCTCGAGAACTCCTCGACTCCTGTTGGCATCCTGCTAACATTCTGACTGACTCTGTTCGTCGGGGTAAAGAGTCGTGTACTGGTGGCACTGAGCTGTATTTACAAGTAAACATTGATCAGCGATTGGTGGTCTGAAATTGGCCAGTTCATATGAGCATGATCTTGTAATGGCTTTGTTTAGAATCAGGCTATCCTAAGCAATATCTTTGCTTTGCGTGGAATGTTTCGGTTTTGATGTCAGAGTGTCTGCGGATTCAACTCGCCTTTCTCTCCGACATATAGCGGCATTACACTATGTCTTGTCAGAAAGCTACTTTACTTGTCCAGTGCTAGATCTGAGGAGGTGTGGGGGGGGGGGAGTTCTGGAATCCCCGCCCTCCCCCCTTTTCTGGCAAAAAGTACCTTAAATACCCCTTTTAAATGCTAAATTTCAACAGCATGGCCCGTCAGCATATGTACTACGTACTCATGCCTCAGTTTGAAAATCACTCCCTCTTATATTCTGCTGTCCCGGTTTCGTGTTTGTCAGTTTGTTGCTTGTTATGTGGCAACACTATGAACGTGAGGATATCCGTTTTAACGTGATTCCTCTTAACATGTGTCTGTGCGAACACTTACATGATGTTCAGTGGTCATGTCAGAGAAGCGCCATCGAGAGCTTTTGCTCATTGTCAACGAGAAAAGGAAATTTCTTCCACAGTATTCTCCATTTAATTTCTGATAAAATAAAGTACCTTCCAGTTCTGTTTTTTCTTCTTCTCTAACAGAGAGAGAGAGAGAGAGAGAGAGAGAGAGAGAGAGAGAGAGAGAGAGAGAGAGAGAGAGAGAGAGAGAGAGAGAGAGAGAGAGAGACAGACAGACAGACAGACAGACAGACAGAGACAGAGACAGAGACATAGAGACAGAGAGTGACAGAGACAGAGACAGAGAAGACAGAGAGACATAGACAAAGACAGAGAGAGAGGGGTGGAGGTAGGTAGGTAGGGAGGGACGGAGGAAGAGAGACAGGCATACAGACCAGACAGAAAGTGAACGAGAGAGAGATGCGTGGCTCTAATCAAAACAAAGC
The DNA here is from genome assembly GCF_037325665.1 of Littorina saxatilis. Lineage (NCBI taxonomy): Eukaryota > Metazoa > Mollusca > Gastropoda > Littorinimorpha > Littorinidae > Littorina > Littorina saxatilis. The sequence goes on along the minus strand of NC_090248.1, from coordinate 50,391,187 downwards.
ATAACACGTTACGCCCGTCAAAACATCTCCTCCAGTCTCAACACACACCTTACCATTCTTGTCAATCTTCCTGGCGCTACCGGAATGCCAACACCGGCAGCTATCGGGGACCCCCTCCTGCGAGAGTGGTCTCCCCTGGATGTAATCGTGGCGCAAGGCCTGCTGGGATAGTAATTGCTCTCAGCCTGTTTCTTCCCTGATCTGATCACCGTGTGGAGTACAGGAGTTGCTCTATGTACGGAAGTTAGTTTGGTGTCGAAATGCTGTGTTTTGCGTAACTTTACCTCTGATGTTGATGACGATGAGCTGATTGTCATGGGAGGATTCATTCGTTTCAGTTTGAGAATGACGTGTGTCTGAGTGTCCTTGATTCATGTTCATTCTAATTATGTTTTTGAACAATACAAGGATCCGCAACTACCCCCCACCCCCAACAAAACAAAACAAAACAAAAACAGGAATGTTTATTTTTTTATTTTTTTCCCAGCAAAAAAAACAAACAAAAAACAAAACAAAAAAACCTAGCAACCTGAAAAAACTGAAGTCATGAATTTGAAAACCCTCACAAATAAGACGCTAGCATCGTCCACTGACAAGAAAACTACGAACCGTTTTTTTTGCAAAATTAAATTTGCCGCATTATCAACTTTTTATTCAAAGCACAGTGTTGTTCCCGGCCTTAGAGAACAAAAGGTCAGTTGGACAGCTTGGAAATGTGAATAGGTCCAAATACCCTGGGTTTTTTTCAGCTTGGTTGGTTTGTTTTTACATTTGTATCAATCAATCAATCAATATGAGGCTTATATCGCGCGTATTCCGTGGGTACAGTTCTAAGCGCAGGGATTTATTTTTTTATTTATTTTATTTTTATTTTATGCAATTTATATCGCGCACATATTCAAGGCGCAGGGATTTATTTATGCCGTGTGAGATGGATTTTTTTTTACACAATACATCACGCATTCACATCGGCCAGCAGATCGCAGCCATTTCGGCGCATATCCTACTTTTCACGGCCTATTATTCCAAGTCACACGGGTATTTTGGTGGACATTTTTATCTATGCCTATACAATTTTGCCAGGAAAGACCCTTTTGTCAATCGTGGGATCTTTAACGTGCACACCCCAATGTAGTGTACACGAAGGGACCTCGGTTTTTCGTCTCATCCGAAAGACTAGCCCTTGAACCCACCACCTAGGTTAGGAAAGGGGGTAGAAAATTGCTAACGCCCTGACCCAGGGTCGAACTCGCAACCTCTCGCTTCCGAGCGCAAGTGCGTTACCACTCGGCCACCCAGTCCCATGTCCCAGTCTCTCTCGTCTCTGTTCAGCTATTACTGCTGTTTGAGACCGGGGCAAGTTTGTTTCTTTCCTCGTCTGCTTGTAAGACCTCCTTCATGTTAAAACTATCGCCGGACGGTCGACCGACCAAAGGTCAGACCAACTGATGGGTCAGATCCAAAACGTATGCGTCAGTGACAAAAGACCGAGGCCTGGAAACAACACTGAAAACATAGATTGATAAAAGTCATCACGACATGCCAAAACATTTCAATACAATACACGGCACCAAAATACCGTCTCTGAACAGACTGACGGTCACAGGACACAAGCAAAACAAGACACGGACATTCTGAACGAAAGCTGTATTTAAGGAAAACAGGTTCTGTGTTTACGAATACAAGGTCTCCCTGCATACGTGACGATGGTCTGAAAACAACTTTACAGTCATATTCTTCACCCGCTGAGGTCTTGCCTCTGTTTTGCTTGCTTATCTCCAGCATATTTTGTGGCCCACAAAAGACTCCTTCACCAGCGGACACAAAGTCACTCTTCTCTTTCCCCCTGCCTCTCATCGCTCGGATATATATCGCGTCTCCGCATGCTCGGTTAAATAAAGAACACGCCTTTTTGTCACGGTTAAAGCGACATAACCCCCAGCAACAAATCCGCTGGTGTACAAAGAAGAAACCCGTTGTTATGAACACAACTGGAATCGGAAACGCATAACTTCATTTTTGTAGTTATATGTGGAATTTATGAATTGCCATATGCAGGATAAGAGAAAATGTTCTTTCTTTATTTGGTGTTTAACGTCGTTTTCAACCACGAAGGTTATATCGCGACGGGGAAAGGGGGGAGATGGGATAGAGCCACTTGTCAATTGTTGCTTGTTCACAAAAGCACTAATCAAAAATTTGCTCCAGGGGCTTGCAACGTAGTACAATATATTACCTTACTGGGAGAATGCAAGTTTCCAGTACAAAGGACTTAACATTTCTTACATACTGCTTGACTAAAATCTTTACAAAAATTGACTATATTCTATACAAGAAACACTTAACAAGGGTAAAAGGAGAAACAGAATCCGTTAGTCGCCTCTTACGACATGCTGGGGAGCATCGGGTAAATTCTTCCCCTTAACCCGCGGGGGGAAGAGAAAATGTAAAACAAATGCACAAAAGCTTCTTTATAGCACATGTTGGGGACACTATCCGGCCGCGTTCAGCAGTTTAAACGGCCCTTAAAGATAACACTAATATTTTCTGCATGAATACAATTGCTCCATTTTCTATCCTGCCACTTTATTTTAACACAAAGTTACCCTCTGGATGGCCCGGAAACAACGTATCCCTCTTGAAGTGCTGCATGCTTGGCTAAGTTTACGTTAAGGATATTCTAAACCAGATCGAGTAAAGAAAGAACAGTTTACATTCGTTCTGTGATTACAGGACGGAATGTCTATATCTCAGCCCTTGCAAGGAAACAAGGAAATGGTTATGTAACTGGGATTATGTGCTTGTGTTGTTGTTTTCAAAACGCTGCCATGAAAAAGTAAACTGAAATGTCTGGCAATGGAAAGCAAGCGCCACAAGACCAATTGCTGTATGTTCCACATTCAAATGTTAAAGTTATATTGAATTGAATTGAATTGAAAGGGATTTCAATTAAATAAACGATACGAGAGAAAATAACTATACAGCAGCGATATGATAGACTAGATGGCTGTGGTAAACTCAATAACATGCACTCTCACACTTCCGGTTACCAGCTGATGTCGGCTGGTCTGCTTTCACCTCGCCTCCGCTTCATTTTGATTTCTCCGGACTTTTTCCGGATGTTTTTGTTGAAATAATATTCCTGACTTGTGTGTAAGAATGTGATTGATACGACAACCCCAATCCAACGGTCAAAAAGGTACTGTAATTCTTGTCTTTTCTTTTTTTTACGTGTGTCATGCTTTCACGCTGACTTGCTGATAGAGGAAAATGGCGACGGGGGTGTTTCCCGACAGTCAACGGTCCGATGTTCTGCCTGTGTTCGTACAACAGCGTTCGCTACCAAATGAGCGTGACAAACCCTACACGGTGCGTGAAATTTGCGGCACTTGTGAAAAGAAAACCGGTCATGATACGATTATCGGCGCCCAAAGACTTGGCTCTCTGTGGAGAATTTACCCTCGGTCAAATGCAACTCGAGCGAAACTTTTGTTATCAGGCTTTTCTCTTCGCGGCGTCAGTGTTACCCCCTGCGACAAGAACCCTTTCATCATTCGCACGAGTGCTGGTGAGAGAGAGGTCAAAACAACCAGACTCACAGTCGGCAACATCCCAATATCATATAGCAATTCAGAGATTGAGGAAATGATTGTGAAGTTGGGGGGGAAACCTAGATCCGCCCTCTTCATGGAGAGGGACAGAGATGACAGCGGTCATTTGACACGATGGCTCACGGGGCGGCGGTTTATGTACATCGAGGTGCCTGAAACTCCCCTCCCTTCCAGAGTGGAATTGGGACCGTTTAAACCCACTTTGTTCCACTTTGAGCAGAGAGTGAACCGTGAACTCAAATGTGGACGGTGTTTGGAACTGGGTCACGGAACCTCCTCGTGTGTCAGTGACGTCACGTGCTTTGATTGTGGCAAGGCAGGTCACAAACGGGGATCCCCCTCGTGTACCCACATTGACTCCACCACTGAGAAAACACCCACCAATGAGGAGATACCTTCGGGCAGTGATGCGATTGATGCGATTGGTCAACAAGAAAAAGAAACGTCTCAACCCAGGGATTCTCCTCAACACGAAAGTGTCTCCCCTTCGACCTTGTACCGGGAGCCCCGTGCACCTCGTGCAAATCACCAAACCAAGTTACCGTTTGGTCGGCGGGCACGATCATACACACCTTCGAGAAAGAGACCACCAACCTCTCCCCCCCCCCTGTTGCGTGTCCTGGAAAACGACGCGACACCTTATCGTCACGTGGAGACGAGGAAGATACTGCCACCACCGGCATCGACACCGTCGCCGTTTCAACTGACACTATGGGGGCCCAATCGGAATGGGGTTAACCAGTGACAGTGTTTTCCCCTCTGTCCTCCTCCCTGCGACCTTGCTTTTGTCTTACGGACTGAGATTAATGGACTGCGATATTAATCCGATAGATAGTATCTTCATTATTCTACTTACAGTAAAATGGCCAATCTAAATATTTGCTCATTAAATGTCCGTGGTCTGAGAAATAAAATAAAACGAAAAACATTATTTTATAAATTTTCAAAGGAACGCTACGATATAATTTGTTTGCAAGAAACGTATATAACGCACAACGACATTATCCAGTGGGAACTGGAATGGGGAGGGAAAATATTTTACAGTACGGCTACTAACCACAGTAAAGGACAAGTGATTCTCGTACGTAAACATTTTCCATATGAAGTGAACTGCACCCTAAGCACTCAACGCATTGTTGCGATTGAAGTTCATCTGGAGGAGAATAATTTGCACATTGTTAATGTATATGGTCCTAATGCTGAAGATGAAAAAGCTGCATTTTTTCGTGATGTCTATATTTGTAAAGAAAACTCTAATAACGAGATAATCTGCGGGGATTTCAACTGTGTGCTGGATAATAATTTAGATATTATTAGTGGTAGAAAACATAATGCTAAAGACGTTGAGCTATTTAATAAGACGGTAATTGATTCCAATTTAAATGATGTCTGGAGACTTTCACACGCAGAAGAGAAAGATTTCACATGGTCAACAAAATTTCCATTTATAGCAAGGAGATTAGATTATATGCTTGCCTCCGACTTTGCTCTAAATAAATGTTATGAGTGTGAAAATATCTCGATGGCACACACCGATCACCGACTAATTCGACTGAAGTACTGCATCTCCCCAGTAGAAAGAGGACCCTCCTTTTGGAAATTCAACGACAATCATCTTAATGACCCTGATTTTGTTATAAAAATGAACAGTTTAATTGAGAACTATGTTATCGAAACCGATAATATGGATCCGCAAATAAGATGGGACCTATGTAAAATTAAAATCAGAGAATTTTGTATTGCTTATGGTAAAGAAAAGAAAAGAAAATTAATTTCCGAACGCTCCCTGCTTACGAAAGAGCTTAATGAAACGGACAAAAAACTGGCTTCCAGCCCTTATGATGTACACCTTATGACTCACAGAGGCCAAGTTAAACAAAATCTAGAACTCCACGAATTAAATGAGGCAAAAAGCGCCCAAAAGCGATCAAAGGAAAAATATATTGCTGAAGGAGAAAAGAACACAAGATATTTTCTTGGGCTTGAAAAAATGCGAGCCAACATGAAGATCATGGATAAACTGCAAACTGCAGAAGGTAACACAGTCACCGCCCAAAGCGATATCCTACAAGAACAAGTTAAATTCTACAAAAACGTTTTTAAGAAAACCGATGATTTCTCAGAGGCACAGGCTAATACTTTTTTAGGAGAAGCTGATATCCCACAACTGACACGAGAACAAACTGAAGCGTTAGAAAACCCAGTAACTGAACAAGAACTTCTTAAAGCGTTAAAAAGAATGAAAAATGGTTCTTCACCGGGATGTGACGGAGTGACTACAAGTTTTATTAAATTCTTTTGGTCGAGAATAAGAGAGCTACTAGTAGGCTCGATTCAAAGATCCTTTCATGTAGGAGAAATGTCTCCCTCACAAAAAAGAGCTATTATAACCTTAATCCATAAAGGAAAAGACCTCACAAGAGATAACTTGTGTAACTGGAGACCCATCTCCCTTACAAATACAGACTATAAATTATTAGCAAAATGCCTTGCGCTCAGGATGTCGAATGTTATAAGTGATTTGATCTCAGAGGATCAAGTGGGATTCATTAAGGGTAGAAAAGCTAGTAATATTATCCGATTAATAGATGACGTAATTGAACATATGAATAATGAAAATAAACCCGGTATTTTATTGGCCCTAGATTATACACGTGCATTTGACTCTATCTCCAAGGAATTCATGCTATGGGCCTTCAGAAAATTCGGATTTGGCGAGAATTTTACGCATTGGGTTAAAGTTCTCACAAATGAGACCGAAAGTAGTATTAACTACCTTGGCTGGATTTCCGAACCATTCCCGATTGAGACAGGAATTCGCCAAGGCTGCCCGTTTTCGCCAATGGCCTTCATTCTCGGACTGGAAATTCTTGCAATAAAGATTAGAAACGATCCAAGCATACACGGACTTCGATTACCTCGCTCCCAGATAGAGACTAACAACTCAATTGATATGATAAAATTAGCAATGTACGCTGACGACATTAGCATGCTATTACAAGGAAAACAAGATCTGGAAAATGCAATGAAGCTTGTCACTGATTTCACGAAAATATCACAACTAAAAATTAATAAAAACAAAACGGAAGCAATGTGGCTAGGATCTCAAAAGGACAGCAGAGAACATCTCTGTGACTTAAAATGGAAAAAACAACTAAAGATTTTAGGTATAATCTTTAAAAATGATGTCACTGCATCAGACATAAATGAGAATTGGTCGGTAAGAATCGAAAAAATAGAAAGAATAATAAGCATATGGTCTAAAAGAAACCTTAGTATCACAGGCAAATTATGTATTGTAAAAAGTTTCTTGATTTCACAATTTGTATACCCAATGCAAGCTTTAAGTGCTCCAGCCACTCAGTTAAAAATAGACACATCTGCCAAATGGAAATTAATACCAACCTACATCTTTAATGAAGTTGGAACAAACCTTTGCTGCCTCAATGCTACTGCCAATCCAAAAACATTTTTAGGACTCGAAAAAGTCAAATCTAAATTCTGGAAATCATGTCTAATTAAATGGCTTGAATTCAGAAATATATACCTGTCCAATACTGAATTCAAATATACCTGTCTCTGGAATAGCAAAGAGATAATGTACAGAAACAGACCTCTGTTCTTCAAGAGATGGACAAATGCATACATAAATTACGTCCAAGATATATGAACAGACGAGGGATTATTACCACTTGCACGTATTGCAGAAAAAATCGGGGACTACCCTGCTCTGCTGTTTGATTATAATGCAATGCGAACCGCGCTCATTGCGCAATCAATGCGAGCTGACAATAACCAAACTCAAGAAGCGACTGTCTCTCTAGAACCTCAATCTCTTAAAAACTGGACTCCCAAAAAATTTAGATCACTACTTACCAAACAAAAAGCAAATACTCCTTGCTCAATAC
>NC_090248.1:50371168-50381168 GCF_037325665.1 Littorina saxatilis | reverse complement strand
AAAAGTGCCCAAAATTCCGACACGTCCCTTTAATCTTCTTCTTCTTCTTCTGCGTTCGTGGGCGGAAACTCCCACGTACACTCGTGTTGTTTTTTTTGCCGAGTGGAATTTTACGTGTATGACCGTTTTTAACCCCGCCATTCAGGCCATTTAGGCAGCCATACGCCGTTTTCGGAGGAAGCATGCTGGATATTTTCGTGTTTCTATAACCCACCGAACTCTGACATGGATTACAGGATCTTTTTCGTGCGCACTTGGTCTTGCGCTTGCGTGTACACACGGGGGTGTTCGGACACCGAGGAGAGTCTGCAGTTGACTCTGAGAAATAAATCTCTCGCCGAACGTGGGGACGAACTCACGCTGACAGCGGCCAACTGGATACAAATCCAGCGCGCTACCGACTGAGCTACATCCCCGCCCGTCCCTTTAATCAAAACGCAAACACTGAAAGGGAAGTTGAAAACAATGTCGATGCAAGAAAGAACACCCCAGGTTGTTTGCTGCACAACGTCAATTATAAAATCCCAATCACGATTCAAAAGATCTGGCACTTAGCCCCGTGTAGCGAAGGTGTTTCAAATTGTCATCAATCCCGGTTTGATTTCGGTGCTGAGAACGCTTGAAAGAGGTCACTCCTAGGTCAAAGCGATCTGACCATCACATGGCTGATGTTAATAGGCCAATCTTTGCAATCACGTTTATACCGCAAATGATCAAGGGTTTTGATTAAAGAGAGGGACGAAAGATTAAGTGTCACAAAAGAAGGTTAATTGGGTCCCCCATTCAAACCACTTGCTGCTAGCCATCTAAAGTGATAAAGACTGAGTGCCACAACAGAAAGCGAGATTCTCCTTCAAACATTCTTGGGTGCTAGCGAGCTTAATTGATTCAAATAACTTGATTCCGTTAATTAGCAGCGTGTTAGCGATACCTAGCTTAAGAACTTAAAAACGCCTACGTGTTGTCTACACAAAGACATTTTCTGTTGTTGTTTTTCTGTCCATGTATATACCGTTTGTTCGCTCGTTCGTTAATTTTTCTTCTTTGTTTCTTTCCAATTTCTTTTCGTTCTTAACTTTTTTTCTTTCTTTCCTGTGCTGATTCATTTCTAACATCAGGATTCAATAACGTCAACTATATTCCACATGTTCTGCCAGAGAGGATCTGGAGAAAAAAATAAAGCAAAAAACAGGTAGTCAAAAACACAAATTAACTTCACGTGACGAATCCCTAACTCTCGTACCGAACACGTGGGCACAATTTAACTAGCGAAAGGCGACATAACATAATATCCGGTAAAGAAAGGGACGTAAGTGTTCTAAGTGCATACGCTACGTGTAACAAGAGTAGGTGAGAGTTGTGCGGAACCAGTTCCTGGCACCTGAGAGAATAATAAGCGTTGCAATTTGATTGAACTGTTGTTCCGAAACATCAATCAGACCGTGAGACATCGTGACTGACTCACTGGTTGGCGAACAGACTAACTGACTGAGTTACTGACTGACACACAATTAAGCCGAATCACAAATGTGACCCTCCACCACGAAATGAGTCGCATGTCACCTCGCGCGGTTCTGCGCTAGGCGTAATATAAGTCCGGGGAGTGTCTGGTAACAGTGTGAGGGTCACCTTAGTCACAGGCTTATAACTCAAACAGTTTTTGCTCTTTTCTAAAACGGTTTTCACCACTGGATAGAGCATAAAAAACTTTTTAAGAAAATGTACAAATATGAAAATCATGCGAAGGTGACATGCGACTCATTTCGTGGTGGAGGGTCACAAATATAGACAAAGATGTAGACTGTAGTCCGTCCTACTTCCTTACAAAATGGTCACGATTTGCACAGAGGGGACAAAATCCGTTACGCAAGGCGGAAAGGCAAGTACACACCTCCGGGACAACCTGTGTCTGGCCTGTCTAAAAACACCTCCGCGTGAGGGGTTTGGTTGCCAGCGCGGTGAAAATAAAGAGGGAACATTTTCTCTGCCCGCACGGCAGCACGCAGGATGTCTCTGAACTGTATATGGTTCTCCCAAACCCAAACTGGTTACACGGGCGTACATGAAACCATCATGTAACATACTTCTGGAAGAGTGGTACAAAGAAAGAAGAGTAAATCGTAAGTGGTGTCGATTCTGTGAGACGGTGGCAGAGTGCAGACTCCAGTGTGAAAGAAATGAAGCCATCATGTAACATACTTCTGGAAGAGTGGTAAAAAAAGAGAAGAGTGAATCGTAAGTGGTGTCGATTCTGTGAGACGGTGGCAGTGTGCAGAATCCAGAGTGAAAGAAATGAAGCCATCATGTAACATACTTCTGGAAGAGTGGTAAAAAAAGAGAAGAGTGAATCGTAAGTGGTGTCGATTCTGTGAGACGGTGGCAGTGTGCAGACTCCTATGTGAAAGAAATCCTGGGCAGGATGCAATGTCAACACAGTGACCACAGTCTCCCAGGCTTTCACTGGACAGCAGGGAGGGTCCAGGGGGGCCACAGAAAGGATTTGGGGGGGGAGGGACCGGGAGGGGCCCATGCAGACATCGGCAAACAGTTAAACGATCCAAGTCTTTGGGGGAATGCTCATGGAGTGGCGCCATGCAGGCATGGAAACATTCTTCCGAAAACGAGCAAATACGTTGTGCCATGAAAGGCACAAAAAACGTTTGTCGGAAAACGCACGGTCTTGTAGACAGGGCCATGGAAGAGATATAAACGTTTGTCGGAAAACGCACGGTCATGTAGACAGGGCCATGGAAGAGATATACACGTTTGTCGGAAAACGCACGGCCATGTAGACAGGGCCATGGAAGAGATATAAACGTTTGTCGGAAAACGCACGGCCATGTAGACAGGGCCATGAAATGCACAAAAAACGTTTGTCGGAAAACGCACGGTCTTGTAGACAGGGCCATGGAAGAGATATAAACGTTTGTCGGAAAACGCACCGTCATGTTGACAGGGCCATGAAATGCACAAAAAACGTTTGTCGGAAAACGCACGGCCATGTAGACAGGGCCATGGAAGAGATATAAACGTTTGTCGGAAAACGCACGGCCATGTAGACAGGGCCATGGAAGAGATATAAACGTTCGTCGGAAAACGCACGGGAAGAGAGCGCAAATAAATTTCAGACCTGTTTACCCCCAACACTTGACAAGAGTAATGGTCAAGTCAAACAATAGTAATCTGATGACCAAAACAGTAACCCAGTGGTTACAAACAACAATATTAGCAACACAAACCTAATTTGAAGCACATTTGAAAATCGTAGTCTGGACTATTAATGGAGTATTTTTCCCCCCAAAAGCCTACAAAATAGTAATAAATTACTCCAAAATAGTAAGGGTAAACAGGTCAATGAAAGCCTCATGAACGTTCTTCGGAAAACATAAAGGCAAGGGCTTCATGAAATTGATTGAAAGAAGAAGAAAAAACCCACAAAACAACATCTGAATATTCTCAGAAACACCTCCACGTACACTCTAAACTGAAGTGTTCAACTTTTGAACACACTCTCTGCAACCCGATCTGAACACAGTGTAGTACATATTTCTACTATGAAACGGAACACTAGTGTGTACCATGTGCTACTTTTGCTAGTAGAACAATGAACTATTTCACACTGTGTTCAATCAAAACGGGTCACAAAATTTGTGTTAAAAATTGAAAAACTTTAATTCAGAGTGTAGATGACAATAGTTTAGAAAATGAGAATGCTTTGAAGATGTAATGAACATGAAACAACACTGCATGCTCGTAATAGTAAAATAAGCATAGTTTATATGATTCGGTTCTTCTTTAAATATGGGGCGCCACACTGACTGACACCAGCGGCCATTTTAAATCAAAAATACTTTCTTCAAATACCCGTACAGTGGCTTCACGCTGAACTCGATAATAATGGAAACGACCTTTTTTCTTGTAATAAGTGAATGATGCATATTGCTGGGAGTACATTCAGTCGAATATTGTTTTTGTTTGTGTGTGGTTGTTTATGTGTGTGTGTGTGTGTGTGTGTGTATGTGTGTGTGTGTGTGTGTGTTTGGGGCAAAACTAGGGATTTGCTTTTCATATACATACTGTCAGTGCTAAACAAAAAAGGTGTGATTTCTGATGGTACAATCAGTCAACAGGATTTTTTCCTTGTTTTCTTTAGCGTTTTTAGAAATGCAAAACCGGAGGGATCGATTCGCATACATGCATAGTGCCGAACAAGCGAAGTATAGCCATGGCGTCTCCCGAAAGAAGCGCACAAAAAGAGGACCAGTCTTCCCTGCACACGTCGTTAAGCAGTCAAACAAGCGGCAGCAGATCGTTCTGAAAATATCAGGCCCCAGAAGGTTGTGGCAAGGGAAAGAAAGGGCAGGGAAATGGGTGTGCACGCAGCTATCGATAAGTAGTCCCAAAAGCAAATGCCTTCATTCAGGACTGCGGAGATGGCGGCATGGGACTGGATGTCGACTGAATGGTACGGTGGAACCCCCCCCCTCCCCCCTTTTTTTAAGAACTCCAGAATTCTGGGAAAATAAGGTCTTAAAAAAGAAGGGAGTAGTACAATGGAGTTTTTTTGTTTTGTTTTTATAGATTTTTGTTAACGGAAAAACTGAAAGAAATAGGTCTGAAAAGCGCAAAGGGGGGGGGGGGGGGGGGTTGTGAAGGCGGATGGGGGGGCGTGTCTTAAATGGAGTGGGGGGGGGGGGGCGGGGGGCCGTGGTCAGTCTTAAAACGGGTTCCACTGTAGGGGGAAGGGGAGGGCGGGTGACGATGAAGTGTGGAGGCGGGTTTGGCGTAGACTCAAAAGGCTCACTGCATCTTCTATCCTAGACCCTGATACTTTAGAACGATTGCAAATGAAAATGTCGAGTCTCTTTGAAACAAACTCGGCAATGCTTTCTGGAGACTACTGCATGTTCTTTGCCCTTCCATTTGGAAATCCCCTGAATAAACTGTCTCTGCAGTGTCTTCGCAAGGTCAGAGCATTCAAACGCAGAGCTTGCGTCAAATGCTGAATCGACAGTTTCTTGAAATTGTTGAAGTGAGTTGTTGGGCAAAGGGGGTGGGTGAGAAGAAGAGAGAGAGAGAGAGAGAGAGAGAGAGAGAGAGAGAGAGAGAGAGAGAGAGAGAGAGAGAGAGAGAGAGAGAGAGAGAGAAAGAGAGAGAGAGGGAGAGAGGGAGAGAGAGAGAGAGAGAAAGAGAGAGAGATTGATTGATTGTTAGGTGGTGGGTGAGAAGAGAGGGAGAGAGAGAGAGAGAGAGAGAGAGAGAGAGAGAGAGAGGGGGGAGAGAGAGAGAGAGAGAGATGGAGAGAGATTGAGATGGAGAGAGATTGAGACAAAGAGAGAGAGATGGAGAAAGAGAGAGAGAGAGAGAGAAAGAGAGAGAGAGAGAGAGAGAGAGAGAGAGAGAGAGAGAGAGAGAGAGAGAGAGAGAGAGAGAGAGAGAGAGAGACTCCGAGTTGAGGAGAAACGCGTATGGGACAGCCGGAAAGACAGACCGACAGCCAAAGAAAGGTAGACTGATTAGGTGTACATTATTTTGTTTGCGTGCATTTGATATGAATGGATGAGCCGAGAACTATCTTTGAAGATAAGCTTACTGGAAAAAAGAAGACGTCTTCATGTCTCACGAAAAATCAAACCAAAGTCGAGAACCCAAACCCCAATCCCTAACTTTCCATTACTGCTCCTGAAGGTCATAGTGACCTTGTCGTGGATTTCAATCATTCATGATTTGTGCTTTGATCCACAAACATTCATATTTACTATACACCTACAAAGAATACATCGTCATGTCTCAAACCAAATCAAAAATTAAACCAAAGTCGAGAAGCAACAAGCTAAAAATGCTAAATCTTGAAACAGTCGAGAACCGCAAACACCAGCTTACCATTACTGCTCCTCAAGGTCATAGTGACCTTGTCGTGGATTTCAATCATTCATGATTTGTGCTTTGATCCGCAAACAGTCATACTTACTAAACACATACAAAGGTCCCACGTGATGTCCGTGCTGTTTCCTTTCATCGCTGCTGGTATTAGCCGAGACTAGCTTTGATATTGTACTGTCAGACATAGCCTCGACCTGGTCAGAATCGATACTCTCCCTCTCCACCCTCCACCCTCCGCCCCCTATATACAGCTTCCCCACCACTGCCATACAAATCCCATTTCCCAGTCCAAGGATTCGGCAACTTGATTCACGCACGAAAAAGGGTCTTGACCAGGCAAGTTTCTATGCTGGTCTTAGACTCAGATTCTCAAGGTCATACGAGTGACTCCTGTTGCTCTCTGATCGCAACTCTTGCTGTTCACTAGTTTTAAGTCTTCATCTGGAGTATCGTATACACATCTCCGACTCCCCTCCCACTCCCACCCCCAACATACACACATACCCCTCCTGCCCCCACCACCACCTCCCCCCCCCCCACCCCAACCCCCTCACAGTTGCCAAATCTAATCGATCAACGTGTCGATCAAAACTATAGCGTTATTCCGTCATCTCGTGACAACAGGCAATAACGGGCACCTTCACAATTCCCCCAACAATCGCAGCCACACCGAGACGGACGATAAAAAAAAATCAGTCTTTTTACCCCCGAAAACATCCAGCACCGCCACCCCAGTGCCGCGTTCAAGAGGTCATCAGAACGACGTCATCACTTTCTCGCACCATCACGGAAAAATAACTGTCTGGGGCGCGAGCAAACACGACATCATTGGGCGACGGCCGATCGCCATCCCGCGTGATCAAAGATGATATTTCCTGGTGAGAGGGGCAATCAGGCATGTAGGGCGTGAGACGGCCGCACACTCTCACCGCCCTCGTCAATGCTCGGCCATTGATCGCCACTGCCGCCTCTTTTATGCCGGAGGTAAACAACACTTTTCCCCCCTCCTCCAGTAATGAAGAGCTCCCAGGCACGTGCGAGGCAGGCACTTCTGCTATAGTTCCCGCAACTGGTGAGACTTGAAGCGAGAGTTGTTTCCCGGACGCGACTCGTAAAACTTGTACGTCTATATACCCAAATCCCGGACTGCAGTTCTCCCCCTTTTCTGTCCTGTTCAGTTTGGGTATGTCTGTACTGTAAATTTGGGAGGGGGGGGGGGGGGGGGGGGCGGGTGAAATGCAACTGATGGCTCAGTTCTAGGTATACTTGCTTGCTTGCTTTTTTCATTTGTGACCCTCCACCACGGAATGAGTCGCATGTCACATTTGCATGATTTTCATATTTGAACATTTTCCTAAAGAGTTTTTTATGCTCTATCCAGTGGTGAAAACCGTTTTAGAAAAGAGCGAAAACTGTTTGAGTTATAAGCGTGTAACTAAGGTGACCCTCACACTGTTACCAGACACTCCCCGGATTTATATTAAGCCTAGCGCAGATCCGCGCGAGGTGACATGCGACTCATTTCGTGGTGGAGGGTCACATTTAGTCAAGTTTTGACTAAATATTTTAACATCGAGGGGGAATCGAAACGAGGGTCGTGGTGTATGTGCGTGTGTGCGTGTGTCTGTGTGTGTAGAGCGATTCAGACCAAACTACTGGACCGATCTTTATGAAATTGCCCATGAGAGTTCCTGGGATTGATATCCCCGAACGTTTTTTTCTTTTTTTTTGATAAATGTCTTTGATGACGTCATATCCGGCTTTTCGTGAAAGTTGAGGCGACACTGTCACGCTCTCATTTTTCAAAACGATTCAAATTTACGTTCATCTTATTCTCCATCATTTTCTGATTCCAAAAACATATACATATGTTATATTTAGATTAAAAACAAGCTCTAAAAATTAAAAATATAAAAATTATTATCAAAATTAAATTGTCGAAATCAATTTGAAAACACTTTCATCTTATTCCTTGTCGGTTCCTGATTCCAAAAACATATAGATATGATATGTTTGGATTAAAAACACGCTCCATACCTGCCACGCTTTCCCCCGACAAAGCCATTGGTGGAAAACAAAAGAGGTCGTAATGAATTCTCCCCTCGGTGCGGGGCGATGATTGTGAGCTAACATAATAACAATTTAGATGTGTGCACGGCCAAATAAAAACCCTCGCTCTGCGCTCGGCCAGGGGTGATGCTTGGCGCTCACTCGTGACAAGACAATCATAAAAAGCTCGTAGTCTGCCTGCTAATAATCTCAACACTCTTTACTCACCAAACAGAAGGAACAAGTTTAGCGCTCAACATGGCGGGCAGTCGAGGCATAAACAGTGTCGGAGAGACGGGGGGAGGGGGGGGTGGGAGAGAGAGAGAGAGAGAGAGAGAGAGAGAGAGAGAGAGAGAGAGAGAGAGAGAGAGAGGGGGAGACAGACAAACAGTGAGGAAGAGCTGCAAGCAACAGAGTGAGTGAGAGGGAGAGAGAGACAGAGACAGAGACAGAGGTAGGCAGACAAACAATGAATAGGAAGGGAGAGACAGACAGACAGACAGACAGACAGACAGACAGAAAGAGCTGCAAGCAACAGAGAGAGAGAGAGAGAGAGAGAGAGAGAGAGAGAGAGAGAGAGAGAGAGAGAGAGAGAGAGAGAGAGAGAGAGAGAGAGAGAGAGAGAGAGAGAGAGAGAGAGAGAGAGAGAGAGAGAGAAGACCGATAAAACACAGAGAATCTGCATGGTTGCGGCAAGCAGCATAACAGAAGTGTGTGCTGGTTTGCCGGATCAGCAGCAATAACAATCGCAGGGCATTATATGAAGCAGTCAGATGTCTTCCGATCCTGTCGACATCAACAGCTTTCCACGCCCGTTAAAAAGAACGCCGCGCTCATAAAGGGAATGGCAAGCAGTCATTCTGAAGATTCCTGACTTCCTGTCCTCAGAGGAATGCAACACATTAGGCGCGACAAATGATTACGACAAATCAGGAATAATGTCTGGCTCGATTCCTAATAGTTTCCTGCAGCAAGGAATATCGAGCATTCTGTTAACCTAGCCTGTGTGTAGAAGTGAATTCGGATGGCTTTGACTGATGGAATTCCAATGCAACGTCCTCAATAACAACAGTGGCAAATAAGGAATATGTTTTGTTGATACGCTTCCAAATGGGTTTGGCTGCTTTATCGAAATAACACCAGAGAGCTACCTTGTTTGTTTGTTCGTTCATGGGCTGAAACTCCCACGGCTTTTACGTGTATGACCGTTTTAACCCCGCCATTTAGGCAGCCATACGCCGCTTTCGGAGGAAGCATGCTGGGTATTTTCGTGTTTCTATAACCCACCGAACTCTGACATGGATTGCAGGATCTTTTTCGTGCGCACTTGGTCTTGTGCTTGCGTGTACAAGCGGGTGTTTGGACACCGAGGAGAGTCTGCACACAAAGTTGACTCTGAGAAATAAATCTCTCGCCGAACGTGGGGACGAACTCACGCTGGCAGCGGCCAACTGGATACAAATCCAGCGCGCTACCGACTGAGCTACATCCCCGCCCGAGCTACCTTGTAACGGTAACACTGTTCCAGATGAAAAATTAAAAAAAAGAGTCCACAAGCCAGCCCAGCCCCATCAAGTACACTCAAGAAAAAAGGGAATACTTTTTTCCATAAAAAGCTTTTTGCAGAGAGTTAACGTCATTTTGACAAATCAGCTTTTGCGTTTCTTTTAATGAGTTCGTGTGCGCTCCACGCACTGTATGGTTTGTAAAACATCATGGCTCCAGCGGTTGCTGCTTAGACACATGAATTGCGCACACATTCATATCCACCATTGCCTTGGAAAATGAGCTCGAAAAGGAGAACCACCGATGTGAAGAATTCAGCGTTGTTTGCAGGCCTCAGGTGGGGTTTATTTTCTTTCAGTACCTGAAACTTTTAATTTGCAGAAACTGCTTCTTCTCTCTTTACTATTGCTCTTAGCAATAACGTCACGCCAGCGCTCGTATAATTAGTATTCCACCCTATTGGGTAAACGCCAAAGATCGGTGCATAATAGTTACGCAAAACCATCGCTCCAAACAAACCTCGGTGCTTAAGCTTGTCGGTATGTTCCACATGTATACAGTA
>NC_090248.1:50363668-50366168 GCF_037325665.1 Littorina saxatilis | reverse complement strand
AAGTTGCCAACAAGTGGCGGACCTGTGACAGGAATAGGAGCGATAGGGGGCAGAGGGACATAATAGGGGAGACAGAGAGACGTTGGCACCGAGAAATTGACCTGCGAAAAACAGAAGTGAATGGTAGGGGGAAGCGGGGGGACACGTTTGGGATGAGACAGGCAAGGTTGTAAAAATGTAACAGATCTACGATCACACACCCCCCCCCCCCCCCTTATTTCTGAAGAAAAGCCTGGACAGTAGGGGAGAAAGTGCACGAGAAGATGAAGGGGGGGGGGGGGGATAATAAGGGAGAGCGGGACAAGTTGGCAACAAGTGGGAGAGGAGTGGACGGCTGCGAGAAACGCGAGTAATAGGGGAGATGGGGACAAGTGGCAGTTGGTGAATGGTCTATTTTCCACAACGACACTTTCACTGGCACGTCTAATTGCGAGTGAAGCCGATGAAGATGGTGAGAAGAGGGTTGTGCATGTCGGCGTACGAGCAAACAATGACATCGTCAAAAGCAGTCAACGTGTTCTATAGTCAGGAAAAGCCATCAGGGCCTTTTGTCCAATAATGATAGTTGTGTAGAAATCTCATTTCGAGAGGAGGCGTGAAGAACACGAAGAATTATAAAACAAAAACCAATAATTGGAACCTATTTTTTTGGAACGAAAATATTGACAAATAAACGAACAAACACCTCCCCATCGACAAAAGAAAAAGATCGTACACAATAAAAAGCATAAGTCTGTATCTATAAAACATATCTAAGACTTGTTTGTATGAAACCAGCCTTATGAAAAGCACATGTATTGACTTGACCTTGACCCCCCTCTCTCCTGTGTGTGTGTGTGTGTGTGTGTGTGTGTGTGTGTGTGTGTGTGTGTGTGTGCGTGTGTGTGCGTGTGTGTGTGTGCGTGTGTGTGTGTGTGTGTGTATGTGTGTGTGTGTGCATGTGTGTGTGCGTGTACGTACGTTCGTTCGTGCGTACGTGCGCGCATGTGTGAGCATCAGAGAGCGAGAGAGAGAGAGAGAGAGAGAGAGAGAGAGAGAGAGAGAGAGAGAGAGAGAGAGAGAGAAAGAGACAGAGACAGAGAGACAGAGAGCCAGAGAGACAGACCACAGACAGACAGACAGACAGACAGACAAACACATAACCAATGAAGCAGACAGACATGCAGACAGAGACAGCGAGCTATAGAAAGAGAAAGAGACAGGGAGAGGGGGGCTACAAGGAATAGGGGTGGTTTTGGGGTGTGGAGTGACGGTGACAATTGTGTGTAGTTGACTGCACCCGTCACACCACTGTCAAGCTGTCAGCACGGGTCGATATCGTCACCCTGCCACTGGTGCCAGCCTTTAAAGGAGCCTTCCAACGCTATATGGGATAAAATCCAAAGAAATAGTATTACTCTTTTTGTAATCAAAAAACAAGAATTGAAGGTTATTGGATCGTTTGTTTATTAACAATTAGCTGTCGATCTATTTTGATGTTCCTATATCTATTTTAATGTTTCTATACTCTTTTTGTATGTGTGACATCCATATTTTTCAGTCACAATGTCGAGAAAGAAGGTATTATTCCTGCAATGAGACAGACACACGGACACACAGACAGACACATGGACAGAGAGAAGAAGGCAGCCACGAGAAGGAAAAAGTCCACTGCTACTGGCATATTTTGTCCTATAGGAGCCCATTTAATAAGCTAGCTATCACCTCATCATTTTCGGTTGACATGGCGATCTCCCTGCGGGGGACCAACAGAATGAAAACTCTGAGCTCGCTTTAATATGTTTTATTCATATCTCATAAGTCAGGCATACATATAAACTTTGCATGGGAACAACTCACGTTTATATTCTTCTTGCACAGTCATGTTGCGAAAGTTTGGTAAGACATCGATGGGGGCATAGACCATTTATCCTGGAGCGCCAACTAGCTCTCTCTCCGCTCTTTCTCTCTATTACGAGGTAGCGGCCTCTCGCATTTAGGAACCTACGCTTACATGGCCTTTCAGAAATCAGGGGGATGTCATATCCGGTGTCGATTGTAAACATGGACGAAGTTGCCGAGGTAAGTTCTGAAAATGCTTAAAAAAAAAACTCAGCTAAAGTGCATATGGAACATGTTTTTCACGACATAATTAATGAGACCAACTAATGCCAACTCTAAAGGCCTAATCATACCACACTGCCGAACTGAACTGTTCAGACACTCATTTTTTGTAAAGACAGCTCAGGAGTGGAACCATCTAAGCGAGGAGGTGATAGGCTGCACATCAGCAAAAGCCTTTTCTACTGCCGTAGGAAACCTCCCTCCTCCCTCCTCCTCTTTTTAGGCCGCTGCGCCCACCAGTCCCGTCGCATATATAGCTAACTTGGCTCCTGCGACGTACTATACCAGAACCAGAACCAGAACCAGAGACATAGTGTGGAACTCTTGTTATTGTATAAAGAACAAAATCCTAAACCACATACCTAAGGCCAAGGTTTTATGCGTTGGCAGAAACTAA
>NC_090248.1:50268519-50363468 GCF_037325665.1 Littorina saxatilis | reverse complement strand
TGTTTTACGTATGCATTATGTTTTGTTACACTGAATCCTTGTTGCAGATATTTTTTGGCAAAATTGCTGCAAGGATTTGCCCTCAAGCTCCGATTCTTTATCTAAACCCAGATCACATAAGTCGTGATGAAGCTGTGGTAATTAAAACTCATGGTTTGGGGAATGGGAAAAAAATGTTGTACAGTGGAACCCTCTCCAATTTAAGACTGCCTCCCTTTTAAGACCTGATTTTCTCAATTTCTTGTTCATGAGAACTATAAATTTACCCCCATATTTATAGACTCCCTCCTTTTTAAGACCTGATTTTCTCAAATTTGTGGGAGACTCTTACAAAAGCGTTACGTTCCACTGTACTTGGGGATTTGTGTATTCAGCCAAACTAACTGCTTTGCTTTGATATGTTTATATTAATGATTGCAGCACACACTGTCTTGGACAGTACAGTCAGTCACCGCTTGTGCTAACCAACGGTATAGCCTGCGCGGTTCTTTAATGACAATGCGACGTCTGTTGACTTTGCATGATTTTATATAACCCCCCCTCCCCCACTGCATGCATGCTGCTCCATTCAGCATGAGTTCAAAGCTTTGCATAAGTTACATGTATTAATCCATTGATTTCTTTCTTTTGACTTTATTCTGATTTATTATTACATTTATTTTTGTGTGCTGTATTTAGACAGAATACTACTCTTTCAAACGATAAAGCTTGACAGTTGCTCAATATGTCTAATATTATTAGAGAGTTTGTTGTTTGTTCCAATTTAGACAGAAATCACAATTCCGAACGCATCAGACTTTCACATTTTAATACTCACTGAGTAACAATCTGAATTGAGATCAGCGGTTGTGTTGAAGAAAAGCACTTGCTGTTAGGCCTAAAAAAAAATAGGTGTGGTTACGGTACCCCGACCTACCCTAATTTTAGGGGCCGACCCTATAACTTTTTATTACATATGTATGTAAAAAAAAAAAAAAAAAAAAAAAAGAACACAAGAAAACGAGTGCAGAAAACGCAATGAAAGCGAAAGCGCTCGAGTCGCACACTTATTTCCCTGTCAAGTAGATTTAATTTGTACACATTAGAAAAAAAAGTTTTAAAAAAAAGTGATTGCCTTAAACCTTCCTACCCTATTTTTTTGTGGCTAATTGTTACCTTAACCACACCTATATTTTTTTTGGCCTTAGTGTTACTGGTGAAGAGAAAATGTTTTCTAAATGTTTGACCATTTTAGAACAATAATTATTATCAGTGCATTGGTGGAGTAATGACTGGTTAGTCTTTGTTTTGCCAATAGTAATTGGTACTTCTGGGGATTTGACAAAAGTGCTTCCACCTCCATTTGCAGTAAATCTCATTGGCTGTAACCATAATCCCCAAGCTTCTGACATTTGAAAAGCTTTGCTGCACAGCACACTTATACTTGTCAAGAGCTTAATGTTTTAAAAGCTGCTCATTATGGACAATGTACCTCGTACTTTAGTAGCTAAAAGTACCTGGTACTATTAATAACTAAAAGTTAACTTTTTAGGTAAACAAGTGCAGCATCCTGTACACATTACTCATGTTTAACCATATAATTCCCAGAATGATTGCTTGCTGGCTGATTTTCAGTTATATGTGGCCTGCCAGCTGGCCCGATGGCTGCCCCAACTGCCCTTAGCATGGATGGACCCTGGGTTGATCACGCGAAATTCTCTTATGGTGCTTTGAGTCTTATTTTAACAGGTTAATTGTGTTCCTCACAGTCACCTTCCCCACTCCCTGTTATATCAGGGTTTTTTTATGTATCCCCCCCCCTTTCCCATACACACCTCTCCTCCCTCTCCTGCCCACACCCCACCCATGTTCCTCAGAATGTCAAATTAGCAAGTTGTTTACCAGATTGGTTAGCATAAGACTTGGTCACAAGTTCGTACTGCACAAGAACAAAATTAAAACAATGGCATTCAAGAGTTCATGTAATTCCTCAGAGAAGTTTTAATTACAGTTCACAGTAGATTAATGCTGCAGACCTTCACGAGATTCCCCAAGAGCAGGTTTAGTACTGTTAGGGCAGGCATTGATTATTTGCAGCTAAGAATTATAGTGCACACAGCCTGTTTGATGCAGCAATTAGCCTCAAGCATTTATCTCCACTCTTCTTTACAGTATGTACCATGCATGTGTATATATATATATACCTCCCGCTTCTGTGAATTTGTTCTTGTATGTATGTGCTTATCCCATTTGCTTACCAGCATGTTTTCACACCCACAGTACGGATGCAGGGGGTGTAACTTAAAGATGCAGTGCAGGTCACAGCATTGATGAAGCAACGATGTGTCTTTTTGTCGCAGATTTACAATTACATGTAACTGTCTAAATGTAATTTAAACATTTCCCGTGATCACATTCTGGGGCTAAAGGCTGTGTGCGGTATGCCAAAGTGGACCCAAATACCAATGTTTTAACACTAGTTAACTACCCAAGATAGAAAAACATCCCGCTCTTGCCAAGCCTTAAACTTCAATGCAGGCTTTTAATGTACAATTGACAGTAATTCAAATGCGGGACCTGATGTTAAGACTGATCAAGGACAATGCTGTCCTGCCCAGACAATGATGACATTAATTATTAACAAAATTGCAGTTTTTACTCCTAACAAGAAGTCAATGAAACAAATTGGTATAATTTTAGACGGGGGCAGTGGTGTGGTGGTAAGACGTCAGCCTCCTAATCGGGAGGTCGTGAGTTCGAATCCCGGTCGCTACCGCCTGGTGGGTTAAGGGTTGAGATTTTCCGATCTCCCAGGTCAACTTATGTGCAGACCTGCTAGTGACTTATTCCCCTTTGTGTGTACATGCAAGCACAAGACCAAGTGCGCACGAAAAAGATCCTGTAACCCATGTCAGAGCTCGGTGGGTTATACTTATAGAAACACGAAAATACCCAGCATGCCTCATCCGAAAACGGCGTATGCTGCCTGAATGGCGGGGTAAAAACAGTCATACACGTAAAAATCCACTTGTGCTAAAAACATGAGTGAACGTGGGAGTCTAAGCCCATGAACGACGAAGAAGAAGAAGGTATAATTTTAAATGGATCAAGATGGGTGAGGCATGACTGAAATCCCTTTGGGCTTTGTGCACCTGGAAGTGTCAAGCACAGTAACTTAAACTTTTTACTATACCGTAACTTAGTCAAATGTGTTTTTCAGGCATTAATCACAAACATAACCTTTATGTGGAATAATTAATCTCACTAAAAAAAAAATAACATCAAAAAAAGTCAATGTCATATTGCCACATAATAACCATATCATCATGTGTGCAGTAATGTCAGAATGGTTTGAATCCTAACAATTAAGTGATTGTAGACTACCCTGCCTCTGAGTGTCATTTTTTTTTATATCCTTTAATTGTTACTGTTTTCTTCCTTGTTTTTTTTTTTATACAGAGTTTAGGAAGTGTGTGTTTTTCATGGTGGTTACTGCCTGTGCAACTAAAAGACATCCAGAACTTACAAAACATTACAGGCTGCATGTGTGTTCTATACAGTGTTTATATTCTTATCATATGTCATGTGCTGGACGGCCTTGTTGTCAGTCAGGAAAAGAATTTTTATAATTGATATTATAACGTTTTATTGTATTGTATTGCAATGTGCTTTGATGTCACCTTCATACTCCGCTCAGAGTAGCGAATAATGGTAAAACTTAGTATACGATTCCGTAAATATTTACGTTACCAAACAAACCAAGCACATTGTTTTGAGAGGCATATGTATTATCGATAATATGCATCGCCAGTCACTGAATGTCACATCAAAAGTGTGGGTTATGATTAATTTTAAATATCATTCCAACTTGTAAAAATGCACTTCCTTCAAGCACAGTGTGTCAAAAACGTTTGTTCCTGTTTGTATAACAGCTCTCGGCTAACCTTTTTGTTTGATAATCATTACACATAATA
This sequence comes from Littorina saxatilis, assembly GCF_037325665.1. NCBI lineage: Eukaryota > Metazoa > Mollusca > Gastropoda > Littorinimorpha > Littorinidae > Littorina > Littorina saxatilis. The sequence continues at coordinate 50,359,515 of NC_090248.1, read as the reverse complement.
AAAAGTTACCATTGTTCTTGGTGAAACTCAATGAATGCATAAATCAATACAAAATGTCATTTTTGGGTGAAACTTGAATGCATATAAATACCAAATGTAATTATACTTGACTGTCTGATCAGACAAGAAAGTTGAAGTGGAAGTTCATTTTGTCTGTTTATTTACTTCTGTAATTGTACAACTTCATGGAATTGAATATTATAATTTGTATGCCAACTGCAGGTCCTGCGATACAAAGATGACCCTCTTGTTTATCATGGTGGATTGAAAGCAAGGTTTGTGTTAATTAACTTGTTTGTTTGTTTGTTTGTCTTCCTCTAAATGCCAGTTAAAATAATTATGTTCTTCAATATCTATACAATGGTAGAAGCAGCAGCAGATCTTCATCTCTCTGTTAATCCTGTTTTTGGCTCACGTAAGTGTAGCCTATGCGATGCTAACTTTTGTCTGTCTGTGCGTGCGTGCGTGCATGCGTGCGTGCGTGCGTATGTATGTATGTATGTCTGTGATAGAAACTTTAACATTTGAAGACGTCACAACATTTGAAGACGTCACATTATGACGTAAGAGGGTTAGACGTCACGCGAAGGAATTACTGAAAGTCTCGGTCATTGTTATTTTGCCGAGCGGGCCGAGACTAGTTTTTTCTTCGAAATCGGCCATTCAGATCTAGATCTAGTGTCTCGCTTTCTTGCACAGTGTCACCTATGCCGCTTACTGTGTGTGTGTGTGTGTGTATGTGTGACGAAGTGATTGAGTTTGTGTTACTGTTTGTCGATTTCTTACGTGAGCCTTGAAGGCTTCGCCTCTTGTTCTAATATACATGCTGCAGCATTTACTTTAATTGTACATGTATTAACAGATTTGAACATAACTCATTATGGGCACTCAAGGATTTTGTAAAGTGCCCCAGGTGCTTTCGTCGATCACTGCTTCTTTCAAGAATTTTCTGACGACATGCATGCACAGCGCAAATGCATATATATCATTTTAATTCTCAATTAATATCTGGGACGATTACAGGCCTCAGGTAATGTTAAACGCAGACAATTTTACCCAAAGTTTTTAGACAGAAAAATGTATCTCACTATTCTGAAAAAGTAATGATGATAATGAAAATGATTCATTTGCATCTGAGTGAGGAATTTAGGCCAAACATTTTCAGTCCGAGTTATAGCTGATACATGACTACATGTAGTATGTAAAGTATGAATCATTCCGCACACTTTGATGCAACGGATTTTGTTTTCTCTCGTCCTCAGGTGGGGAGCGTCATTTCTGAAGTGGCTGCAGTTCATTGAAGCCAACATGCGAGTGTTGAAGTGCCCTGTGATGACAATGCACGGCACAGAGGACAGACTCACCCATCCCAACGGCTCTCGTCTCCTGGCTGAAAAGGTTTCCAGCACCGATAAGACCCTCAAGGTGAGTCGATCAAGTTTCTCACAGATCATTATCGCTAACATTCATTTGCAAGGCTCCTACTTTTCTGCTAATTCGAGGAATGTACAAATGAGAAACCTGTAAATTGATGCATCGGGGGAAAAATGTCTTTTTAATATACTCATTTTAATTAACAATAAATGGTTGTTGTCATGAAGCGGGCAGATGTGCCTGAGAATTCTCCTAAGTTTGCGCGATAATCTTTGGTATGTACAATGGTCACTAAAGGAGTTTTCAATTTCATTCCTGACATATATAATTGTGTGTTGTGACAGCTGTACGAAGGATTCTATCACCAGCTCCATTCTGAACCTGGCGAAGACGGCGCTGGTGTCAGACAGGAGGTTGTCGACTGGATCACTGCCAGGCTCAAGAAATAGACTGACTGCAACCACCCGTGGATTCAAAAATATGTTGCACAGTTTACATTCTGCAGGGGTGCCACCTTCAATTTTGAACATCCACCATCCCCCAAATCCGAATGGATAAAACTGTTGAATTGTGGAAAATTATTGCTCCATGTACTTACTTCCCTTGCCTGGTTCATAAATTGTAGCACCAATCTTGCCTTGATGCCAACAGGCTTTTTTGAGTAAACATTTTTATTGATCAAGTTTGCAAAAATAGCTGTGGTTACCTTGCAGTTCAAATGTGTTAGGGGTCATTTGAGTTGATCATGTGTATCAATTTTAAGTAATTATGGTGTACTATGTACGGTCAAAACAAGGATTACATGTACTGTGATACTGATCACAGGCTCAGGACTGTCGGGAAGGCAATTTCCTGTTCTGATGATTATAATGCAGAATTGTCTGGGAACAAATTGTTTCAAGAGACTAACTGCATTGTCCTCTATAGATTGCTTGCCTTACTAACACTCTCTCCCCTCCCCACCACACCCCAACCTTCCCTTTTCTTAAACAAAATGGTCATAGAATATTGCGATGTTACTGCAAGTATTCGATCTGTATCTCTCTTTGTTTTCTAATTTCAATTTGCCCACCATGATGTACTCTGTTGTTTGTTTTCAAGCATATTGTACAGCTACTCAGGAGATGCACGCTTGTTTTGCTAGGTTATTGGCCTTTTCAGAGGTATTTGACATTCCCAATACATGTATGATGCTTTCTTTGAAATATGTTTAAGATGCACCAGTTTGTCTTTGTGTGAATGCATGTGTGTACGCATGTGTGTATGTATGAGTGTATGTAATTAATGTTATTTATTTTATACTGAAAAAAATGCATGTGTGACTTTTCCTAATGCATTTCATTTTGTAGGATTTTGCCATGGAGTTTAAAAACAAGAAGAGCAAACGCTCGATCGAGTCACTTTCGCAGTTCTGAATATTATATGAGGCATCAGATGGACAGGAAGAAATTGCTATTCACAACACAATGAGTCACGTTCACATAAAATTTGAGCCCGGTCACTTTTATAGTTTCCGAGAAAAGCCCAACGTTAAGTTGTGTGTTGCCGAACAGAAAAGGCTAGTTATCTCCCTTGTTTTTCTGATAATGTTCGTAAAAGGCTACAGATGTAAATACTTTGATGTAAAGAATAATCCTACAAAGTTTCAATCACATCCGATGAACTTTGTCAAAGATATAAAATGTCTAATTTTTCCTTTGACGCTGACCTGTGACCTTGAAAAAGGTCAAAGGTCAACGAAACCATCGTTAAAGTGTAGAGGTCATTGGAGGTCACGACTAAACAAAATATGAGCCCGATCGCTTTGATAGTTTCCGAGAAAAGTCCAACGTTAAGGTGGTGTCTACGGACGGCCGGCCGGACGGCCAGCCGGCCGGACGGCCGGCCGGACGGCCGGCCGGACAGACTAACACTGACCGATTACATAGAGTCACTTTTTCTCAAGTGACTCAAAAATAATATTCAAGTCATTTTTGATTTTGCTAATCAGACTGCTGTTTCTAAACTATTTAAGAAACTGTACATGTATCTGCAAATATTCAGCTGAGAGTTTTTTTCTGTACAATGCAAAGATGATTGCTGCCATATTGACCGGTGCTTTGTATTTTTTCCATGAATTTGTTTGTTCATTTATGAAGGCGAGCGCAATGGGCTAGTGGATAAGACGCCGGCCTCCCAAGCGGAAGGTCGTGGGTTCGAATCCCAGCCGCGTCTGTGGTTTAAGGGTGGAGATTTTTTCCGATCTCCCAGGTTAACTTATGTGCAGACCTGCTAGTGCCTTATCCCCCTTCATATCATGTGTACACACAAGCCGAAGACCAAGTGCGCACTGAAAAGATCCTGTACTCCATGTCAAGATTTCAGTGGTTTATAGAAACACGAAAATACCAAGCATGCATCCCCCAAAAGCAGTGTATGGCTCCTAAATGGCGGGTAAAAAACGGTCATACACCTAAAAACGTGGGAGTTTTAGCCCATGAACGAAGAAGTTCATTTATGGTATGATGATACTCTGACCTGAATTATTACAAGAATGACAAATGTAATACTTTTCCTTCTGTTGTTAATTTGGGCAGTCAAGATAGTCTGGTTTAATTGCAGATATTGTCGGAAGGCTCAACAGGGAATTTTTGGGCATTATGGCTGGTTATTTGTGTATTTTTTATCTTTTTCAAAATATATTTAATTGAATAGAGTTCCATTGTTACTTTGTTTATGTGTACCTTCTGATAATCTCAGTGCACATACATGAGCTTAAAATGAGGAAGTACGGGTAGACAAATAGGAAGAGGGAGGAAGCGGAAGTCATTGTTAACATTGTTAGTTTTTTTGTCCAATCAAAATTTGAATTCCAAAGACATCAATTTGTTCATATCAAACCTTGAATAAAAGTAAAACATTTCCAAAGAAATAAATTTGTTCATATCAAACCTTGAATAGAAGTAAAACATTTTCAAATAAATCAATTTGTTCATATCAAACCTTGAATAGAAGTAAAACATTTCCAAAGAAATCAATTTGTTCATATCAAACCTTGAATAGAAGTAAAACATTTCCAAAGAAATCAATTTGTTTATATCAAACCTTGAATAGAAGTAAAACATTTTCAAAGAAATCAATTTGTTCATATCAAACCTTGACTAGAAGTAAAACATTTTCAAAGAAATCAATTTGTCCAATCAAACCTTGAATAGAAGTAAAACATTTCCAAAGAAATCAATTTGTTCATATCAAACCTTGAATAGAAGTAAAACATTTTCAAAGAAATCAATTTGTTCATATCAAACCTTGAATAGAAGTAAAACATTTTCAAAGAAATCAATTTGTCCAATCAAACCTTGAATAGAAGTAAAACATTTTCAAAGAAATCAATTTGTTCATATCAAAACTTGAATAGAAGTAAAAAAAAACAACATTTCTTATAAAATCAAATAGATCATGCTCTGGCATCAGTCCGTTTATTGTTGACTAATACTTGTAGCGTAAATCTCAAAGGGAGTAATTATTCTCTTGGTTTGAGCCTTTTGTTCCTGTTTATTTTGGTCTTGTCCAATTTGTTGTCAACGTCCCCCATTCATTGGCATTGTCCTACCAGCCTGATTCTCCACTCAAAGCATTTATGGAAATTCATATCGTACGGGTATAAAAGCTCTCTGTTGTGGATGTTCTGTATGGTTTTATTAATGTATACATTCCATAACTGAGGAATATGGTTTGGCCTGACATAAACAGCATTCCTAGTAAAAAAAATGTGATGCATAAAACTACCTACCAACTGTATTTTACAAAAATAATAGAAAATGATTTTTGATATATAAGACCATTAACTATGTACAAGTTTTAAATGGAAGGTAATCTTTTTATGAATTTTGTACAATTAACAAACAATTTATTTATGATGACTGATGATATATATGTAACATAATGGACCACTGCTTATCTTCACAGGAATCATTCCTAACATTGTTATCAGTGTTTGATGGTTAGTTATTTTAAATGCATACTAACTTCATTGTTACACCAATTAAAAAAAATATCTACAAGTTTGGCATTTCTAAGTTTGTCAGTATTTAATGCTGGATTTTTAGCATAATCGGAAAAACGCCTTTTGGTGATGCATGTAGTTTCACTAGCCTTGAAAATGCATCTGTAGTTGGATTTTGTAAACACAGTAATTTTAACTGTTGTGTTTCTTTTCATTCTGTATTTACAGTAAACTTATGAAAAGCAGGAAGATTCTAGTGTTGTATGTTATCAAATGTGTATATCTCAATACGTGATCTTTATGCGTCACATTCAGGCTTCGTGTTGACTGTAAATGTCCGCTGTGTTATGGGTTTTATTTGAAAGTGATGTCCCTTAATGGGAGGTGTCCTCTCATTAGAGGGACCATATGTTACAGGTACCACTGTATCAAAATAAAAGTCATTACTATGCCCCTGTGCCTTAGTTTGAGTTTGACTCAATGCGGGGGACCACATTTCTTGACAATTTTTTTGAGGGATCTGAATTCCCTGTTTTTTTACATTTAAACAGTCGAACCACCGAAGGGGCTGGCCAAAGGTCGACATTACAGATAGGTGATCAGATCATAGAAAAGGGAATTTCAGAGAGAGAGAACATTGTTGGGGACATTTGGGGTTATCATAGACAGGTGGTCGTTTTCAAGAGGTCACCTGTCACCAGGACAGTCCCCCGTTTCTTACAGGTGAGTGGGGCGAGGAAGTACCGTTTCTTAGGCACTTCTCGCCACGAGGGACGCTAGGATTCTCGCCTTGAATGCTAGGTAGCTTTCGGCTTGCTGCTTGGCGAGAAAACATGGCGGCGACACTGCTGCCAATCCGATAGGCTGTCCATGGATGTTTACCGACCAGTGCAGATGACCTTTTCAGTACCGTAAAATCCCTAGCAAACGCCCAGTATCTAGCAAACGCCCACCCCCCACTTTTGGCCAAAAGTTGTGCAGAGGGGTCAATACCTAGCACCCACCCCGGTTTAAAGAAAACAAGTTTTAGGACAGTCGGCCTCCTATATCTAGGATTGGTGCACACTGTTCGATGGTTCTCCTTTTTTTGGGTGGGGGGGGGGGGGGATAAAATTACGTCATGTCCCACAGTGAAGTCGTTCAGTGACTTTTTTAATGAGTGTTTAACACTTCTCTATGTTCAGCCATGCCGAAGCACAAATCCTTTACAGTGACATACGCTCGTACAAACTAAAAGCCTTGAAATATCTTGAAAACGAAGCTACCTACCAGATCTCCAAACAAGAGAAGAAACTGTGTTTGTGCTGACGTTAGTCCGAGAATGAGAAGAAACAAGGTCACTTGTGTTCTTTTTTTTCTATTTTTTCTAGCACAGATTTATTTGTGTAAGCAAACTGTGTGTTTAATTTTCATTAAAATTGCATAAATCACATGGTTGTACCTCTTTATTTCTCTCGTGAAAATCTGATGACACGTTATCTTGCAAAGGGGTGTATACCTAGCAAACGCCCACCCCCTACTTTTACCCGAAATCTGTGCGGAGGGGGGGGTGGGCGTTTGCTAGGGATTTTACGGCATCAACCATTGGTGTTTAATTCTTGCGTAGCTAGCCATCAAACCGTTTCATACACACTCTCGCCTCCTAGCTCCGCGAGCGGCAAGCCGAAAGAATATCTCGCCTGAAAGAAAGACGCGTCAGGTTCAACTGTACTGGTTTACAAAACTCCCAGCCTTAAAAAACTTCTTTATTAAGAACCTAATTTTTACTGTATAGATGTGTCTGAAAATCAAAACTATTGTCCCAGTATTTGTTTCATTGTTTTGGGGCAATAATACATATTTATATCAAGACTTCTAACCATGTATTGCATACTTAGGGCTTTCCGACCCTGCTGTGATAATTCATACGAAGTGTTCACTTGAAGGATCCAAGTTTGCATTGTGTGCCTTATTTAAGTTATTATCAATGTGATGTTGAAAACTTGCAAATTTGCTTTTTACCCCCAATATTTAATTCTTAGAAGAAAATTCACGGTCAGTATTCACCGCAACCTGTGACCCAGTGGTCTGTGTCTTGCAAACAAATCTGTTTGTCAGTATTTTGTTTAAATTTTGTTGTTCAGGTTAGTTTGCTTGTTTTTCAGTGGACTGGAGTTGTCTCTACAAATGTTGAAGGCTCAAGCTGCAGTTCTTCAAACAAAATTGGATAATTGAATTATTTTAAATATCTGTCATGACGCTGGTAATAAGAAAGAGGGTAGGACATTATGTCAAAGGGTGCGTGATGTTAATGTTTTTGGCTGTTTAAATATGTGCATGTTGCAAAGTGTATCTTTGAATGTAAAATTGGCAAAACATTTCAATCTACATGTAATGAATCAGTTTGGTCTGCAGAAAATGTCACGAAGATCATGTTATATGTATTTAGTGTGGCTCCTCGCCCCACCCAACCCATCCGCTTGGTTTTTTGTTCAAATCAAAACATGTTTGTGTTTTTGGAAGTTTCTTGGCTGACTTATCCTTTTTGTAGATTTCAAATAACCAGTTTTATTTAAATCAATACGGTTTTGTACTTTTAAAACAACTACGTTAATCAGCTTTTTTTCCCCTTCAAAAAGTGTTATTAATCAGCTTTTTTTTCATCAGATTCAGATTTCACCAAGATGCGGTTTGGTTGCTTTATTTTTTTCCCATTTTTATTGACAATTGTGCATTAATTTTGTTTTGCCTTTAATTGAAGAGTATTTGATATGCATTTACTTTAGCATTTTCTTTAATTTTTTTAGATTAGCCTTGTCAGATATACTCATTTGTTATCATTACAAAACCAGTGAATATTTTGTCATATCCCATCATTGTAACCCCATTCATGACATTGAAAGTGTCACTTTGTGCCAAAATTAAAGCCCTAAAGTCTTGCTAAATACATAATACTCCCCTTTGGGGACCCTTGCAAAAGTGTTTGAGTTTGGCGAGAAAAAAATTGGTGAGTGAATTTGAACAGAGTGGATTCTTTAATTAAAACTGATCAATTGCATTGGACAAAATTAACTTTGAGCTTTGATCTTGCAACCCATATCTATCCACTAAAAAACATAGTCTTAGGATTTGCAACCTACAGCATGTGAATTGCACAATAACATTTTTTCTGTGCCTGTTACCCCTTTTATTTTGGTTTATTTTTGTTGATCTCTTTTTGATCATAACTACATTTGGAATGGGTTAATGTTGATTGTAATTCAACCAAGTTGGCGTTTTAATGAAACAGATCCTATGATTGGTCAGAATGCCCCAACTCATTCGATATCCCTCTGTCGGGCTTCAATAAGGCTTTGGTCGGGCGTCAATCCACGATGACGACCTCGAAGTTTCAAATGTAAGCATGTTGTAATTATTTTGTTTCTTTATTTTTCACATTTGAGAATGTTTTGTACTTTGCTCAATTTTTGACATACTTTTTGTTTCTAATAAAAGTTTTTAAGGAAAGTTTCATCTTCTGTTTTCTTCACACACACTACCCTTCTTCTTCCTTCGTTCTCTCAGAGGCATAGTATCTCTCTGGCTTTCTTCAGTGCATATCATCAATTTATTATCGAATGAATGCAGTAAACTATTGTTGGACAGGAGACGTTGGAAGGGAGATTACCACTTTTTGTCCAGGCAGATGAATTTCTGTCGATAGCCTCCCTTGAATTGCCTTGCTTCCTCTGAACGCACGGGCGGCCACACCGCTCCACCACGCCGTGATCTATACATATAGATCATATACAGCAACACTTCGAGCCGTGTAAAAGAAAGTGTTCAAAAAAGACAACAGTGCGTCATATCATTTCATAGTAATTTACTTGATCCAAGACTGATACAAGTTCGGACTGAGTCAGTTCATCATGATAGTCATAGTCTCTATCTCTCTTTCTCTCTCCCTCTCCCTCTCTCTATCCAGGTTGAGTGATTTTTCGCGTTACTGGTTAGTTACGGATTCAACAAAATAAATGGAATCAAAAACCAATATCCAACCGACGAAAATCGTGTCCTCTCTCTCTCTGTCTCTCTCTCTCTGCGTGTGTGTGGGTGTGAGCGCCCGTGCGTGCGTCCTCTGCGTCACAATCGGACGACCGCGGTTGCGTATTCAGGTCTTTCTATTATTAACCACATAGTACATAGACGTCATGTCCTGGGATATCGAAGCTGGTCGAAACTTTGAGAACATTGTGGAACTGCCACGCCAGTACTCTTCGTTACGATTTCCGAGTCCATATATGAGTTCCCGTCTGAATGTTCAATACGGTCGTCAATACCTGACCTGTTTTCTTCTGGTAGCATTTTTCTCTATGTAGGAATACAAGACTTAGCCTTGTGAAAAAGCGTACACGTCTTCCATGTTCTGTTCAGTCTCTTTTATATCCATTCTCCATAAAGGAGTAGAGGTCTTTTTCTAAGAGCATTTTCTCTGACAACACGTACGCCAAGGTCTTTTTCTTAAAAATGTTTGCTTCGGTATTACTTATCTATAAAGGGGTAGAGTAGTTTTGGGGGATAAAAACGCCCAGGTCTTTTTCTGTTCTCTTCTGTATACTTCTCTATACAGGTGTCCACGATTGTGTGCGATAAAGTGGTCAGGTCTTATATGAAATGTCCTCTTCTCGGTGTCATTTCTCTATGGAAGAGTCTAAGACTTTGCGTGATATGTCGGCCAGTTTATCTCAAAAACTGTTCGCTTCTGTATCAATGTTTAATAAAGGCCGGGTGCAACACAGATTTTGAGTAATACAACTGCCAGATCTTCCTCTTAGAACTGACTTAATTGTTCCCTTCGGTAGCACTTCTCTACAACGACGTTCACAATTTTAAGCGATACATCGTTCGGGTCTTCTCAGAACATTTTTTTCCTTGTCATTTCTTTATAAAAAGAGAACACACGACTTGCGGCGGGATAGAGAGATCGCATCTTTTTCGAACCGTTCATTTTTGGTTGACAGAAGGAGTACAGGACCTTGTGCGACAGGGCAGTCGGGCCCTATTTTTGATGCGGCGGGAGAACTTGTCGTATCCGTGCTTGTTCCACGTGCAGATGGCTCGGGCCATCCTCTTGGTCACGACGGGTCGCTGCCCGACCTGCCGGCAGTACTGCCTCATCATGCTGACGGTCAGGGGCTTGGTCATCATGTCTTCCCCAGGCTCCTCAGCTCCTCTTGCTTCTTCTCCGTCGCCGTCGTCATAATCGTCGTCACTGTAACTCTTTTCTTCATCGCTTAAATCTTTGTCGTCTTCTTCTTCTTCGCTCTCCTCCTCTTCCTCCTCTTTGTCATCCTCCTCTTCTTCATCCTTTTTATTCGCTCCATTTTCGTTTTCTGAGTTGTCTTCGTCGTCGTTTTTTGATTGTGTGGTGTTTGCAATTCTCGAAATGCTGACGACCTCTTGATTGTTGGTTCCCCCTCCCTCGGTTCGTAATTCAAACAAAGTCTGTCTGTGTTTTCCATCACCAGCTTCTAATCTACCATGCGCTGAACCAGAAGACAAGTTTGTTCCAAACACAGCGCGTTTGACTCTTGTGTCAGCGGCAGCGTTCGCTCTCTTGTAGCTGAGAGAGGTACTATGACGTACGCTGCGTTTACTGGTGGAAACGGAGTTGCTCTGGTTGCCTTTGGGTGGTGCAGCGGAACCTGAACTTGCTCTTTCTACTGAAGCGACGTGATGCCCTTTGACGTCTATGCTGGCCATTCTGATGAGCTGACCAGCCGTCTGTTTTTTTGTGGTCGGCAAGCTGAAGGGACTGTTGATGAGTTTCAACTTGATAGATTGGATTGTTGGTTTGATCTGACCCCCTTTGCTTTTGCTTTTGCTTTTGACTTTGACTTTGCCTTTGCCTTTGCGTTTTCGACGGAAGCAACCGGTTTTCATCGGTGCACTGTCCTGACTAGCTCTTGCTGCAGAACTCTTCTGCGCTGGCTTGATCGCTAGCTGCGTTTGACTGGCTTTGGCCTCCGGGCTGCTACATTCAGCGCCTTTTTTACATGGTGATGACTCACAGAATCGCGACTTAATGGTGAACACAGGTGGTTTGGTTTGTTGTGGTTTTTGGATTCTACGCTCACTTAATGTCTCCCTTGGAACAAACTTGTTGACAAAATCCTTTCTAGTCCCGCGGACTGCAAGTGGCATACAGACAGTGTCACCCGGAGAGCATTTGTAGATTCGATGACCGTGGTGGAATACTTTACTTTGGACGGTCTCAGTATGATGAGGCCCTTTTGCTTTAGACGATTTGAAAACGTCGATGTCACCGCGGTCTAGAACTTTTGTTCGTTTGTCAAACGCTGCTGCAGCGTTGAGTTTACAATATTTGACAAGCGTTTTATTTTTAATCTGGTCCACATGATCTTTACAAGCACCGTCTTGTTGATCGTGTCGACTAAGAGCGACGGTACGTGTCAGCGCAAAGTTTGCCTCTGGACTATTCAAATCTTTACCGTTGACGGTCTCAGCATACTGAGGCACTTTTGCTTTAGACACTTTGCAAACGTCGATTTCACTGCGGACTAGAACTTTGGAAGTACTGTCTGGTCGTTTGTCAAACGCTGTTGCAGCGTTATGTTTACAATTTTTGACAAGCGTTTCATTTTCAATCTGGTCCACAAGATCTGTAAAAGCGGCGTCTTCTTGATCGTGTTGAGTATAAGGGACGATACGTACTAAGTCGTCCAGATGTGTTGGCGCAAAGTTTGCCTCTTGACAATTCAATACATGTGTGGATGCTGTTGACAGGTCTCTTTCTCCATCGTCAACTGCGTCAGGGATGTCTGTAAAGCTTGGAGAATGTCCTTCATCTAAAACCCTCTCCAGATATGGTACCAATTCCCTTGTAACCACACCAGGCCTTTTTCCTTTTTCCTTTTGTTTTACATCAGGCTGCTCACAGGCCTTGCCAGAACACAACAGCTCCGGTGTGTTGTGCAAGCTGCCACCCTTGAGCTTGGCCCTAGTGTCCTTGTTCACGTTTGAACATCCAGCTTCCTGTTTTTGGAGCAAAGCCTCAGGTGTGTCTTTACCTTTCGTCCAAAGTTTGCTGTCGAACGCGTGACGGTTCTTGACGCTTCGGGCTGTCCCCATTCTATTGGGACTGGGACTGGCTTCAGGTTTTATGTCTTTATTGGCAGTGGCTAATTTACTCGAAACCCACTCGCACTCCCATTTACGGCGAGCCAAAAAACGCTTCGCAAAATTTGGGGTATTTTTTAGTTCCGCCGGGTCTGCCATTGCAGATTCAGTGAGGAACACTTCCTTGTGGACTGAGCTTTCAGCATTTTCTGTTGTGTGTGTTGGCTCAGAGCTCTGTTGCGTTGGCTTGGGAGATTGTAACAGTGTAATATGAAGAGGCGAAGTAACTGGTGATGTACCTGTCTTAACGTCTTCGTCAGATGTACTGGCCTTCGGAGCAATTTGCTTCAGCGGTAACCTACCAAATCCCCATCCATATGTTGCCAAAAGCTGGTTGCACAACTGTTCTCCACTAATGCCTGGTTCAGGCGTCTGCACACTGGTCTCTATTTCTGGGAACATACGGGCAAGCGTTTTGCTTTTGTTTTGCCATTGACTTTCCTGCTTTGAATCCAAATTGTATACATAATCATTCAGACTCCCAGTAGCTGCGGCAGCTGAAGGTGTCTGTTTGACTGGATGTTCCATCAGAACTGTGTCAAACGACCGAGCCCTGGTCGGCATAGGTCGCTTTGGAAAGTGACCACCTTCCCGAATGGGCGCGTAGCGCGGACCAGCGAGCGAATGTCCTCTATCTCTTTGAGCCTCGTCAGATTTGTCAAGCGCTGAGTTCTGACGTGCTCTACAATGCTCCAGAAACGACACAAACGAGCTGTGCCCTCTGCCGCGGGACACTACTGCCGCTGCTACCTTCTTCCTACTTTTGTTGCCTAGGGTTACAGCTCTAAAGCAAGGACGAAAGTCATTTGAGCCTGACAAGCATTGAAGATAACATTGACCAACAGTTCGGGTGTCTGGATCTTCCGCGCTTGATGTGTTTCTGCAAGGTCCATCCACAAAGCGACTGGCCATTTGTCTTTGAACAGTACAGTTCCGATGAACTGGACTGGTTTCAATCAGAGGCGTATTGCTACAGGTTGCTGATGTTTCAGCAGAATCTTCTTTTTGACTTTCATGTGCAGGCGTCTCCATCACAAAACCTGGCCTTTTTACGTTCTTGCAACGAGATTCTTCAGCCTGATTGCTTGGCATTGACGTGGAAGCCTTTAAAGTATGGAAGCTTGAACCTAAATGCTTGGGGTCCTCTCTGCAGAATTCGACGCTCGATGCACTTGCTTTCTGGAAATCACTTGACCTTGGCTGCTGCCCTGGCTGTGCTTTTGGAGTTCTGAATGCGCTAGATTGGGACATAAGTGGTGCACCGGAAAGTTTGTGAACAGCTGTTCCCTGAAAAACCAGGCGCTGCCGATGCTCTGGCTGGTCTGCATTGTGTTGCTTCTGTGTGTGTGCAGAGAGGTCATGAAGCTTCGGCCGGTTCACATTGAAGGCATCAATGTACACAGAAGAGGTGTCATCTGCGTAACAAACAGAAAGTGCTCAGAAAAGTGTTGGGTTTTTTTAAATTTGTAATTAGTATCTCAGCATATTTCGCATGTTGTACTATGACGGTGAGGATGAAAATGACCATCATGACGACGACTACGATTCTGCTGTAGATGATCACTATTTTTAAATTAATATCGTAGCAAATTGCGCATCTACTACGATGATGGTGAGAACGAAAATGATCATGCTGACGACGATGATTCTGCTGGAGATAATCATTTTGCTTTCCTCTTCTCACAAACATCACATTAGATAGCATACTTCGACGTTTATACATACAATACTTTTTCATCATCATCATCATCATCACATCATCATCTCCTCCTTCTTTTCCTCCTCCTTCTCCTTCTTCTTTTTCTTCTTCTTCAACATCTTCTTCTTCATCTTCACCATCTTCTTCTCCTTCTTCTTTCACTTCTTTGCGGTCTGATGATCAACACATGGTCTTGGGCTGACTTTCACTTGGCTCTAACAATTTTGTTTTAAAGCATTTATCATTACACAATATTGAACTTGCCTGGGCTTTTTGTCCTGGGGTATAAGACTTTCTGAAGAGACTGATGCAGGGCAGCACCAGATTGAGGACACTGTGCCTGGCCTTGGTAGAAAGCCAGACTGTTGCTGCTGCTGCTGCTGCTGCTGACCGTCGTTAAGCTGTCTTGCGGTGCTGGCTGTAGTTCTGTCGGTGACGGTTGCAGCACATCTACTAGCGAGGATGACGGCGCTGGTGGGCTTAGCGATAGTTCTGTCGGTGACTGTTGCAGCACACTTACTAGCGAGGATGACGGCGCTGGTGGGCTTAGCGATGGTTCTGTCTGTGACGGTTGCAGCACACTTTCAAGCGAGGATGACGGCGCTGGTGGGCTTAGCGATAGTTCTGTCGGTGACGGTTGCAGCACACTTACTAGCGAGGATGACGGCGCTGGTGGGCTTAGCGATGGTTCTGTCTGTGACGGTTGCAGCACACTTACAAGCGAGGATGACGGCGCTGGTGGGCTCTGAGACAGTTCGTCACTGAACAGATGAGAGGACCATGCAGTGGCCACAGACCGCGGTGACAGAAGGCGAGGGTCTGACGCTGAGGACGAAGTGTATTCGCTGTCGTGTCGAGTTTGTTCCGCGTTTAGGTAATCCGCGGACGACGAAGGCGACGGGAAGATGAAGGAGGAGGATGATAAGCAGGAGGAGGCACAGTAGCCTCCACTGGGCACAACGATACTGATTTCCTTTGGTTCGCACATCATGATAAGATGGTTGTTTCCCTGCTGTTACTTTAACCTGTTGAAAGATATATATGTATAACCCAAGCTGTGTATTGCGAGGATAACAAAAAGTGCGGCTATAGGATCCATCCACCACCAGAAACACATAGAAGTAAGACATTGTGAAATGTTGGCCCAAAACTACGTTAAAGCGGTTACAAAGAAATATACAATTCGACAACCATGAATCGCTGAAAGAACAGCTGTTTTAGACAGGTATTTTAAGGCCAGGTACACAATTTTGAAGTGAACCATTTTCTGATTTAGTATCATCGCGAAGACGCTTGATTTGAAGCTATACCCCACCAGGTATTCTATGACATGCCGACAACGATCGAGCAAACAACACTCACACATCCTGGTATAATTGAGTTGAAGTGTTGTACATTTATGCTGATTCTTCTAAATATTTTGAAACCATATTAGGAGACTCAGAGAGGAATAAGAGCGACTATTAATTTTAGTGTCTCGTAGTGAGCAATTTCGAAAGACATCAGGGAACTCGTTAAAATGTAATTAAAATCATGCAGAGTTTCAGGGTTTCTGTTCTCAGACAAAACTGCTTACCTGTTCTTTAAATTGACTGGTTTAATCCTCTATACACAGCCGGCATAAACTCACAGCAACCTCATCTTGTTGAACAATGTCTGCGCTAGCTTTCTTCTTGCTGTGAAAATATGTCTTGTTGAATAATAGGCCGAGTGTCCGTGGTCACGATAACGCAAGTACAATACTTTCCCTACTTACGAATATAAACAGTGTCTTAAAATATGACTTGTCTATACTGTAGATTGTCATTTTGACAGTCTGTTTACGCTTCTCATCGTTGCAGACATTGCAGAAGCCTCTTGCGTCAGCGGAAGTTGTCATCAATACGAGCAATGACGTAAAATGTGTAAGAACTGTCTTTTGTGCTTTTCTTTTCTAAGTGGACGTCAAGTGCGGGTGCGCGCGATTATGCGTCCGAGAGTTGACTGTCTGACCGTACCATGATTATGACGATGTATGTTATAACAGCGCAAGTGTGTGTGTGTGTGTGTGAGTGTGTGTGTGTGTGTGTCAACTCTGTGTGTGTGTGTGTGTGTGTCAACAGTGTGTGTGTGTGAGTGTGTGTGTGTGTGTGTGTGTGTGTGTGTTTGTGTGTGTGTTTGTGTGTGTGTAGGGGAAGGGCTCCTAATATGGACCACCTTTTGTTTCATGTTGATAACTAGCTTGTTTTCTTGCGAAGAAGTTTCATTTTGTGTTTGGTAGTCAGTCCTTCTCTCTTAGGTTAACCGTTAGGCCAAATTAGAGTGAAATAGCTTTGATAGATATTCAGCAAAAATTAAATACAGAAAAAAATCACCAACGGTCCATATTAGGAGCCTGGGCGCCTAATATGGACCGGAGAAGCGGCCTTCACGAATCACTGTAAAAAGCCCCCTATACTTCAAAATAACATGATACAACTTAGTGTACAAGTCAGACTAATCAAAATATGCTTTAGATTTATCTGTTTCGGGTTGATGAGAGCATTATTTGAAGCACACCAGGAAACTAAAGAAGCGTATCAAAAACAGAGTGAAAATAAGTGAAATTATCAACTTCCACGAAAAGAAAACTTTTTGTTATATTTGTTTTTAAATCTCGAGGGCCAGCAAGCTTCTTAATAAATTAATGAAAATAGCCTTTAGCTTTTATTTTCTTCGATTTGTTGAAGGTGGTCCATATTAGGGGACTCGCACATACTTTGAGATGTTGCTATTATTTTTTGTTTGCAGTGGAAACTCGGGGTCAACACTGCTAAAATGTAACATATACAGTCTTAGCTGTCATATATAGCAATTTTTGTGTGATAAAAGCTTCGGCTGTGGACAGAAACGAGTCCGTTCTAGGCGGCAAATTTAGAGTGAACGCTGCCAAAAGGGAAAAAAAGAGAAAAAGCTTAACAGTTTTGAGATTTGTGTTTCTGCAACTGTTTTGACATGTGCAAGTTATCCAGAGAGGGTGAATACAGCGAATACAACTTTTTTGAGCGATCTAGCGCCGTTAGTTTGTCAGAACAGGAGGTGGTCCATATTAGGAGCCGGTCCATATTAGGAGCCCTTCCCCTATATGTGTCATAATCAACTGTGTGCGTGTGTGTCAACTCTGTGTGTTTGTGTGTGTGTGTGTGTGTGTGTGTGTGTGTGTGTGTGTGTGTGTGTGTGTGTGTGTGTGTGTGTTATCATAAATTGTAAGATAGGCTCGTCTTTTAGTTTTACTACACACACACACACACACACACACAATCACACGACATGACTTTTTGCATTGTTTCTCCTTTCTATTTCTTTGCAATTATTTTTTAACTAGCCTACCTGCAGTAATGTAGGCCTATCTTCTTGATTGTTAGATCGTTCTCACGTACGATGAATTGGCATCATAAAACGGTGTCGGCCTACCTTTCACCTTCTTCGACCGACGAGAACATTATGCAATGAAAAACATCGACTAATTGGACGGAGTTTATTCAGTCCAGCAGCAGCATTCAAAAGAACCCAGTTATAGTGACCAGCATTTGCGACTTACATGTAGGTTACCTCGAGGACGTTGGTCATGAAAACAGCGTGTGGGCAAAGTGTGTGGGCAAGGGAACTTCAATTTGCATAGCTGATAGCTATGCCATGGGTGGTCTCTCTCACGTATTCTGCACGTACTCCTCTACCACAAAGTTGGCATGATTGTTGAAAGTGTTCGCTGGGTAGGGGAAGGGCTCCTAATATGGACCACCTTTTGTTTCATGCTGATAACTAGCTTGTTTTCTTGCGAAGAAGTTTTATTTTGTGTTTGGTAGTCCTTCTCTCTTAGGTTAACCGTTTGGCCTAGTAAGAGTGAAATAGCTTTAATAGACATTCAGCAATAATTAAATACAGAAAAAAATCACAAATGGTCCATATTAGGAGCCTGAGCGCCTAATATGGACCAGTGAAGCGGCCTTCACGAATCACTGTAAAATGCCCCGTATACTTCAAAATATCATGATACAACTTAGTGTACAAGTCAGACTAATTAAAATATGCTTTAGATTTATCTGTTTCGGGTTGATGAGAGCATTATTTGAAGCACACCAGGAAACTAAAGAAGCTTATCAAAAACAGAGTGAAAATAAGTGAAATTATCAACTTCCACGAAAAGAAGACTTTTTGTTATATTTTGTTTAAATCTCGAGGGCTAGTTATAGGTTATTTCCAGCAAGCATCTTAATGAATTAATGAAAATAGCCTTTAGCCTTTACTTTCTTCGATTTGTTGGAGGTGGTCCATATTAGGGGACTCGCACATACTTTGAGATTTTGCTATTATTTTTTGTTTGCAGTAGAAACTCGGGGTCAACACTGCTAAAATGTAACAAATACGGTCTTAGCTGTCATATATAGCAATTTGTGTGTGATAAAAGCTTTGGCTGTGGACAGAAACGAGTCCGTTTTAGGCGGCAAATTTAGAGTGAACGCTGCCAAAAGTGAAAAAAAGAGAAAAAGCCTAACGGTTTTGAGATTTGTGTTTCTGCAACTGTTTTGACATGTGCAAATTATCCAGAGAGGGGGAACACAGCGAATAAAACTTTTGTGAGCGCTCTAGCGCCGTTAGTTTGTCAGAACAGGAGGTGGTCCATATTAGGAGCTGGTCCATATTAGGAGCTCTTCCCCTATGTGTCTATACATAGTGTGTATAGCATATATGAATAGTGTGTGAACAGTAGCCTACATGTGGTGATGTTTGTCCGTATGGTTAATTGTTTTATGTAGGTTGTACATTGAATTGTTCTATTCTGTATGATTGTGTTCTTTTGTAAAGGGCCTAGAACGATAGGTTAGGCACTTAAAAATGTCCAGTGTCACGTTTCAATAGATCACAAAAGGTGATTATGAACGGTTAGTTACTGCTAACTAACTAACCACACCACGATCCACTCTTGCAGTCATACAAATAGATAGAATCAACAAAAAGTATAAGTTTCAGACGCCTGTTTATATACTATCACGCCACCTCCCTCGAGACTTCACTCCAAAAGATGTTTTTACGTTCAAAACGTAAAAAAGGGATCACTGACAAAAATGCCAGTTAAAGTTTAGAAAACAGGGCCGGACCCAGGGGGGGGGGGGGGGGGTTCCAGGGGTTCCGGAACCCCACCCCTGGAAAAAGCATGTACCTTGCTTTGAGTGTTTGTTTTTTTTACTAGTTTTAGCACCAAAACAATGCTGCTCTTAACCCTCAAAACAAGGCCCAGAATGCACCAGATTGCACAGATTTTAACCGTTTTTCAAACATTTTCCGGGGGAGCATGCCCCCGGACCCCCCTAGTTCGCGCGCCTGCTTTGCAGGCGCGCGCTTGTGGCTTCGCCACTTCGCCAAAAAAGGAGGAACCCTCCCCTTACAACTCATTTGGTCCGGCCCTGGAAAATGATAATAACACGCTGATCCCGTGTATAGATAGGAAAGATAACTGGTCTGCCTAAAAGCGCGAGTTATGCAGGTGTCACACACCCCACGTTGTCACCACTCAAATGAAATCATAAAAGATGACTAGGTGGTATACAGGGTGCAATGAACATGGTGCACTTAGCTTTCTGCCACTGAGTGGGCGACCCGTAAATAGTCTATCTCCACAACTGCTCCGTTCAATGAAGTGCCGGCTGGCGTGGAAACGAAGCAGGGATTAGTGGAGATATCAGGCGCCTCACTCAGTCGCTGAAGGTCCTCCCCGTAGTCTACCAGAAATAGTAGAAATGTAGCTAGTAGGACGACGAGAGCGACAGCAAATCACCAGAACACCAGGTTACCAGGTTACAGAATCCCCGCAGCAAAGCAGATTATGTAGATGGATAGGTAGGAACCCCTGAATCCCGCGTAGATAAGTAGGAAAAAAGGCTGCAACAAAAAGCATCGGTGCATTACATGTCACGCTACCCTTCACACTCCACCTTTAAACATGTCACCCTTCTATATTTCATAGAGCACGTGGGCCTGCACAAACGAACTTTTAAAACAACAAATCAGCTATTTTCCTTCCTTCTCTCCATATCTGCAAAAACCATATACAGATTATTTTAGCGTCAACAAAGAGCAAATTATGCGCTAACCTGGAAAGAACAACAGAGAGTATTTCATTCCACAAACATAGACTCGTCAACAGCGTTAAATAATGATTTATTACCTCAACAGCCTAATGTAAGTAGCTCTCCTTTAAGCGAATCCGCTTCCTTTGTATGGCTTCCGTCCGTCGACGAATTTCCTGCAACACCCCCTCTTGTGCTGAATTTACTTTATGCGTTGGAATTTCTCCCCCGCTCAGCCAAGAAACCTGACGCCTCGTCGTCAGCCAACATGTAAACAGCGAAAGGTGGTCTCTTCTTGCAGTTCCTATAAGCCCTACTGTACAAGCAGAACGGCACGTTGATATAAAGTGAAGTATCTAACGTGTTGAAAACCATCAAACTCTTAGGAAGAAGACACCGACCCTCCTCTCTTGCTGCTGATGTTCAAGTGTATCGTTTCACTAGATGATTACCCGCTTCGCCGGGTACCGGCTTCGCCGGGAAGAAGTAGAGCCGAATACCAGGCTGCGCCTGGGACCCGGCTTTGCCGGGTGTACGCCGGCTTCGCCGGCGCACGAAGGAAAGGAGATAAACGCGCAAAACACTGGAGACCTTCTAAAAATAGTAACGTGCAGTGACCTTCTAAAAATAGTAACGTAGTAACGGGAATATGGATTGACGCCACACGGAGGAAGGGAGATAATCGCGGCTGAAAACACTGGAGAAGATAAGGAAGAGTTACTGGTAGTGGATCCCGACAACAACAACAACAACAACAAAAAATCGGTTCAGCGCGCACAGCGCTGCGCGCTGAGAGCACGTGTTGAAATATCTCATCGATGAGGTTGTGTCCGGGGTGTAGCTGAATACGGTGTCCAAATTTGAAAAAGATCCACCGAGAACTTTGGCCGTGCATCGCGAACAGACAGACAGACAGACAGACAGACAGACAGACACTAGTCGTATATATATATATAGATGTCTCTCTCAAACAACCTTGAAAACATCACGTGACTCCACGTGTCACGCACCGAGTTCAGTCCCAGTCGATTTTGCCCAGACAGCAAAATCACCCACGTGGAACCCCTGCAAAACGAAATCCCCGTGCTCAGCTATGCTCTGTCAGCTAAACACAGCCCGTTGCCCAAATGCACAGGCGCTTTCCATCACAATTTGAGAAAGACACCCTACAGAGTATTCCTTTCTCAATCCATGTCACTAGATCGTGACATCCAGTTATTATTACTATTATTAATACGAAGTTTTCTACTGTACACCAAGAACGTTTTGTTTGTACGCACACAATATAACAATGGACGGCCAGCCTGTGGCCCGTAGCCTACCGTACATGCAGTCTTTTGCCCCTTTGAAGTCTGTTTACCCTTCTCAACACGTACTCAACAATATTAATTGAATTGATTCCCAAGTGTCTGACGTCATAGTTTCAACGCTCTTTGTTGACCAGTATAATTGTTCTTTTTGCAATATCCGTGATACGGTTGTTAGGAACTGCTTGCAAACTAATTCGTAGAGCGTTGTCATAGCTGCCAAAGTCTAACTAAACGTGTCAAGGATAGTGTGACATTGAGTCTTCGAGTTAGTGGCCTGGTGATTTTTCGCGATACTTGTTAGTTACGGATCCAACCGACGAAAATCGTTTCCACCGCCCCCCCCCCCCTCTCTCTCTCTCTCTCTCTCTCTCTCTCTCTCTCTCTCTCTCTCTCTCTCTCTCTCTCTCTCTCTCTCTCTCTCTCTCTCTCTCTCTCTCTCTCTCTCTCTCTCTCTCTCTCTCTCTCTCTCTCTCTCTCTCTCTCTCTCTCTCTCTCTCTCTCTCTCTCTCTCTCTCTCTCTCTCTCTATCACTAACCTCTATATATTTTGTTGATGATGATAATGATGTCGACGATGATCATGATGATGATGATGATGAGGTTGTTGTTGTGTGCATGTGTGCGTGTGTGTGTGTGTGTGTCTGTGTGTGTCTGTGTGTGTGAGTGCGTATATGGGTGCGTCTCAGAAACTGAACCTTTTGTGTGTGCCATAATCAAATTAGCCCACAATTGAAACATACTGAATTTTAAATCATGATATTGGTATTTTTGAGAAGTAAAATGAATAAAGAAATAGTACAAACAAAACTGAGTATTTTGCATGATTATTATGAAGGTTGTTTTGCGAAAGAAATGATTAAATGCGTCAAAAATGGAGGTCTGATCTGTGACATGAACCATCAACTAGTTTTGTACCTCACTACAAGAATCGTTTAGAATGTCCAAGGACTGCTATTTTTGTTATGTGTGTTTGGTTTAAGTGTACTTGACAGTTGAAATGTTATTTTGTCCACAGAATTGTTTTTTTAAACGAAATTAATCGCTTGAAAGTTTGCCATCACTGTCGTAACATAGGTTTCCACACGCGTGCAACAGCAACAAGTCCTAAATTTGAACTTTAGAATTTGCATATTCATCTTCAACACGATCTTGACATGAAAGGGCATAGAAACTCGCTAAGTTAAATGTTATTTAAGAATTATTTTCTCAAAATTGCATCTGCAAACTAAGTTGAAAGTTGCGCAATATGACATGCTTCTTCAAAATTCCGTTACGATGGTGAACGGTTTTGCAAATAATGTTCAGAGTTTTGAAGAAAGATTAGAACTATTTTGCGCGTAGTGACTTAGAGGTGCGGGTGACTACGCATGCGCAGTTACAGAGAGAAATAGTTCAGGTTCCAGCAGCGAAGAAAGATTTCGAGAATGTTTCCGAAGTCTGTGATTTTGTTACGACAGTGATCAACACCCAAGGTTCTTAAGAAAAGGTGAGTTTTTGCTGCTATGATATTCTATGAAGTGAAAAATTAGGCTAAACATTTGTTAATAATAGTTTTTCTTTCGATTTCACGTAGTCAAAACTTGACTAAATGTTTTAACATAGAGGGGGAATCGAAACGAGGGTCGTGGTGTATGTGTGTGTATGTGTCTGTTTGTCTGTGCGTGTGTGTGTGTAGAGCGATTCAGACTAAACTACTTGACCGATCTTTATGAAATTTGACATGAGAGTTCCTGGGTATGATATCCCCGGACGTTTTTCTTTTTTTTTTCGACAAATACTTTTGATGACGTCATATCCGGCTTTTTGTAAAAGTTGAGGCGGCACTGTCACACCCTCATTTTTCAATTAAATTGATTGAAATTTGTGTAAAGCAATCTTCGACGAAGGCCGGACTTCGGTATTGCATTTCAGCTTGGTGGCTTAAAAATTAATTAATGGCTTTGGCCATTAAAAATCTGAAAATTGTAATAATTTTTTTTTTAATATAAAACGATCCACATTTACGTTCATCTTATTTCACATCATTTCCTGATTCCAAAAACATATAAATATGTTATATTTGGATTAAAAACAAGCTCTGAAAATTAAAAATATAAAAAATTATGATCAAAATTAAATTTCCGAAATCCATTTAAAGGAACGGTAAGTGTCAATGTTTTCTTTAATTGTAAAAGTTGTATGTTCAATGGAATGGTAAGTCTGAACAAAATAATTACTTTATTTTGTTTTTAGCCAGTGAATGTGGATGCATCAAAATCTTGATAGACATTAAACAAATTCATGTTTGTGAAACTAGTACACATATTGCATCAATCTTTAGTTGAAATCGCAGGTACTTGCATGTTTCAGGTGCAAGAGATTCGACCTGATGAACTGGTGGTAACGTTCCTTCGAAGGAAACCGAAGGGGAACTACTATTGCTTTCCAGGGATCGATGATATTTCCTTAGTCCCTACATCTGATGCAACCATGATTCGTGACCCCACCTTCAATGCCAGGGGGCATTATTTCTTTTAAAATAAATTAATTAACTGCAAGTGGCAACTGTTCTATATGTAACCAATGCCTTTGGTTTATTGTCTTAACAATTGAATGAACCACTTTTGAACATTTGCATTCTTCATGTCAAACCTTATAATACATGTCTGGTTGTTCGTTTCCGAGTTACGTCGGTGATGAACTTTTCATTAATGTTTCTCTTTTTTGGGGCAAAGTTTGCTTGATTTTGTCCAGCTTTTTATATTTCTGTTCCTGTTTTAGTGTTTGGCATTTTACCTAAGAAGAATCTGGTTGCAAAATCAGCTTCATTTAGTAAAGTTTGTGGGAAAAAGCATAACCGTTTCTTTGTTACAAAAGTGATGTTTCCATGTTACATCGGTGACCATTTTGCATTCTTTTGGGATAACTTTCTAACATTTTGTCTTAGAGCAACAAATCTTTGTATATATGCTATTGTGAAGGTTAAATGTCAATAAGACTGAATGAATGCCATGTATCAACATGTTCTGATCAGGATATCATTAATTAATTTTCATTTTTGTATTGAAATTTTGACGAATGCATGGAACTTTGAAAAAAACATTATTTTGTTGTTTGCATGTAGTCATTTCATATTGAACTCTATAATGGCTTGTGATTCAACAATAATAACTGAATAAAAGTCGTTTTCAGCCTTATAAATGCAGTTTTGTTATTTTTATTGTTTCCATGTTACACGGGTGATTTTGCACACATGGTCCAAATAATGCTCAATATATGGCAAACTAAAGGCAATGTTATATTTTTTCTTGTTTAAACTGAAAAGGTACACCCTGAGAAGTGTGTAAATAGTATTATCAACGTTTTCTGGGAAGATTTTACTTTTGGTGATAATGTCACAAACAGAGGACGAGATTCTGAGACGCACCCATATACGGCTTCTGTGTGTGTGTGTGTGTTTGTGTGTGTGTACGCGCGCGCGCGCGTGTGTGTGTGTGTGTGTGTGTGTGGGTGTGTGGGTGTGTGTGAGTGTGTGTGCGTGAGTGTGTGTGTTGTATTGAGTGCGAACGTGATTGCAGGCATGCGGCGCGCGTGTGTGTGCGAGTCGACTTTTCTTTTCCTTTGTATTATATTGACATACATGTACATTTCAATGTTCTATCATGCATTATGTATTCGTATAGGTAATGTTGTAATTAGTAATACTGTATGATTGCGATTGACAATTGTCCTTTTATTGTCTTTATTTTTACATTTAGTCAAGTTTTGACTAAATGTTTTAACATAGAGGGGGAATCGAGACGAGGGTCGTGGTGTATGTGTGTGTGTGTGTGTGTGTGTCTGTCTGTCTGTCTGTCTGTCTGTCTGTCTGTGCGTGTGTGTGTGTAGAGCGATTCAGACTAAACTACTGGACCGATCTTTATGAAACTTTACATGAGAGTTCCTGGGAATGATATCCCCGGACTTTTTTTCATTTTTTCGATAAATGTCTTTCATGACGTCATATCCGGCTTTTTGGAAAAGTTGAGGCGGCACTGTCACACCCTCATTTTTCAATCAAATTGATTGAAATTTTGGCCAAGCAATCTTCGACAAAGGCCGGACTTTGGTATTGCATTTCAGCTTGGTGGCTTAAAAATTAATTAATGACTTTGGTCATTAAAAATCTGAAAATTGTAAAAAAAATTAAAAAAATGTAAAACGATCCAAATTTACGTTCATTTTATTCTTCATCATTTCCTGATTCCAAAAACATATAAATATGTTATATATGGATTAAAAACAAGCTCTGAAAATTAAAAATATAAAACTTATGATCAAAATTAAATTTTCGAAATCAATTTAAAAACTATTTCATCTTAATCCTTGTCGGTTCCTGATTCCAAAACCATATAGATATGATATGTTTGGATTAAAAACACGCTCAGAAGGTTAAAACGAAGAGAGGTACAGAAAAGCGTGCTATCCTTCTCAGCGCAACTACTACCCCGCTCTTCTTGTCAATTTCACTGCCTTTGCCACGAGCAGTGGACTGACGATGCTACGAGTATACGGTCTTGCTGAAAAATTGCAGTGCGTTCAGTTTCATTCTGTGAGTTCGACAGCTTGACTAAATGTTGTATTTTCGCCTTACGCGACTTGTTATGTCTTAGTTTGGCAGGGACAGATTGTAAGACAAGGCGTGAGCTTAAAATCTCCATCCTTGAGTAATAAAGTTTGTTCGTTCGCTCGTTCTCTCTCTCTCTCTCTCTCTCTCTCTCTCTCTCTCTCTCTCTCTCTCTCTCTCTCTCTCTCTCTCTCTCTCTCTCTCTCGGTCTCTCACTCTCTCTCTCTCTCTCACATACACACACATACACACACACATACATACACACACATACACACACACACACACACACACACACACACACAGATGACTGCACATAAGTTAACAGTCGCCATATGGGACAGAGAAAAAGAGCAAGAGGTCAAAACTTTGATCCAGTCTGAAAGCTTTGTAAACAAACTGGCCGCTGCTACAGCTATGATCAAAGAGGACGCAGAGGGGTCAGTGGAGTTGTTTACGTGTGCTTTGAAAGACGCTGCCAAATCAATGGAAAGGTCAAAAAGCTCACCTTTAATCTCCGAAAACAACAAGTGGTTTGATTCTGAATGCCGAAAATTAAAAAGACAAAACACGCAAGGCATTTCGGATGTATAAAAAGGGAAAGACAGGACAAGAGAAAGACAGGTTAAAGGGGTTAATTATACCTAACGGAGAGAAAGTCATACTCCAAAGTGCTCGAACAGAAAAAAGACAGTCACAAACAAAATAGAGTGAATAGCCTGCTGTTGAATATTTCTGACTCTCATGCATTTTGGAAGGAGATAAAGAAATTCAGGAGGAAACGTAAACCCGCAGGAGCTATTGACAACCAGGCATGGTATGACCATTTTAAGAAAGTACTTAACGAGGATGATGATAGAAGGCATGTTCAAGAACATGACCCTACTGACACTGAAGAAGAAAACGAACTTGACTGCGACATTCTTAACAGTGATATTACCGAAGAAGAAGTGAGGACTGCTTTAAGTGGCTTAAAAAAGGGGAAAGCAGCGGGACTAGATGGCGTTTTAAATGATCTCTTAAAAACCTCAGGTGACACAATCGTCCCCTATCTTTTGATGTTGTTTAACGACCTTTTTAGGACTGGTGACTAACCTTCAGATTGGGCAAAGGCTATCATTCAACCAATATTTAACAAAGGTGATGATGAGAACCCTGACAGTTATAGAGGCGTCTCTTGGTTAAGTTGTGTGAGCAAGTTGTATACCAGTATTATGAATGCCCGTTTGTCAGCGTGGGCTGAGGAAAATAACATTCTCTCTGAGTCACAGGCGGGTTTTAGAAAAAAATATTCCACAATTGACCACATGTTCACTCTTTATGCAGCAGTTACCAAGCAGCTTCAACAAAAAAAGAAGTTATATGTTGCTTTTGTGGACTTCCAAAAGGCGTTTGACACCGTTAAAAGGGATGTTTTGTGGAATGTTTTATTAAAGATTGGTGTAAAAGGAAGAATGTTTAACATGCTTAGGGAAATGTATTCTTCCGTTCTTTCTTGCGTACGATGTAACTCTGGCAATACTGATTATTTTGAATGCCTACAAGGCCTGAAGCAGTGCTGTTTAGCGAGCCCAACGCTTTTTTCGTTTCTTATAAACGAGCTTGCCTCGGAAATAATATGTGAGGGCAGACACGCAATTAAAATGCTTCCCGGTGAGATCGAACTGTTTCTTTTGATGTTCGCTGATGACATTGCACTGCTATCATCGTCCATCGTGGGTTTGCAAAACCAACTGAACATATAACGTTTCAAGGCGTCCCGGGTTAAAGCTAAACATGAATAAAACCAAAGTCGTTGTTTTTCGAAACGGTGGTGATTTAGCCAAAAGTGAGAAATGGTTCTACGGAAACACGCAAGTATCAAGTGCTAGCTCCTACAAGTATCTCGGTCTGACATTCACAACCCAAGCCCGTTCAGTGAATCTCTCTTTCAATGACGCAATCACCAGAGCCAAACAAGGTGTTATTGAAATTTGTAAAGTCTTATGGAATATAGGATGCCACGACATGGACATATTTTTCAAATTATTTGATGCGCAAATTGTTCCCATCTTGCTCTATGGCTCAGAACTATGGGGATGTTTTGACTGTTCACAGATTGAAAAGGTCCATATGTATGCCTGTTAAAGACTACTCGGGATCTCGTCAAACAGTCCAAACCAGATGGTTTATGGGGAACTTGGAAGATGCACTTTGTCAATCCTAGCAAATATCCGAAGCGTAAAGTACTGGTTGAGACTGAACTGTATGCCGGACTCGAGATATGCAAAGATGTCATACATCATGTTAAAAAACGCAGTTGAAAGGGGAAAGCAGAATTGGGTCTCACAAGTTAAATGCCTCCTTTGCATGAATGGATTTGGAGATGTGTGGTTGAACGGGTCTGTAGGTAGGGAATGTGTGTTTATTAGAACATTTCAGCAACGTCTTCAAGACTGTTTTGAGCAAAACTGGCACTGTAAACTTGAGACAAGTGTGAGATTTGATGTATACAGGATGTTTAAAGGAGAACTTGAAAAAGAAAAGTATCTGGGTGTCATTGAAAACCAGTACATACGCAAAATGTACACAAAGTTCAGACTTGGCATTACACCATTGAAGGTAAATAAACTGCGCTATAATCCCGAGTGCGCTGAATCCAGAAATTGTACATTTTGTCAATCAACGGAAGAAAATGAAAACCACTTTCTGTTTAAATGCCCAGCTTACAATGCAATTCGTCAAAAGTACATTGGTGCTTGTTTTGACCTTGACCAGTTCTCCAACTCATCGTTGTGCATTTTACAGACTGACAACAAATTACGACTGATTGCATTGTCAAATTATCTGTTCTACGCGTTTAGACAAAGAGAAAATCAATTGTGAAATAGACTGGTGTGATCGTACAACCCAAAATCCTTGTCTTCATCTTACTGTATTTTTTTCTGTGTTTACTTCCTGTTCTATGTGTTGATTTTAAGTTGCCTTGCTTCCGGACGGTCAAGTCCACTTTGTTCACATGCAAACTATTTTCTCCCCCTAGTACATACACATTGTGTTTGATGCAATAAAAGTTCGCCTTCGCCTTCTCTCTCTCTCTCTCTCTCTCTCTCTCTCTCTCTCTCTCTCTCTCTCTCTCTCTCTCTCTCTCTCTCTCTCTCTCTCTCTCTTTCTTCTCTCTCTCTTTCTCCTCTCTCTCTTTCTTTTCTCTCTCTCTTTCTTTCTCTCTCTCTCTCTCTCTCTTCTTTTCTCTCTCTCTCTCTCTCTCTCTCTCTCTATCTTCTCTCTCTCTCTCTCTCTCTCTCTCTCTCTCTCTCTCTCTCTCTCTCTCTCTCTCTCTCTCTCACACATCTATTTGAAACACTTGAGACTCCTGTGACATGCAAGAAAGACTTCTACAAATGCAATTAAGTCTTGGCAACATTTGGCTCCAAAAACAAGAAAATCTGCACGTACTGTTAAAATTGTATGCACATTCTTTACTGGCACTACTAATTTTGTGGCAATTAATGTAAACGCAAACAAAATTGGTAATAAGTGGACTTGGTCGCGGCGGTAAAGCAAATGTCACTTGATCAGCGCCGTTGCATTCCTATTGCAGACATGGACGAACAATCATTTTTGCTGCCTTTTTGTTCGTGTATAAATCAGTGAATTTTAGTTCTAGCTCTTGAATTTATGCCATTTGAGGACCTAATGTAACTTTATTTTCTCCACTGAGTTTGTAAAGATCTATTTATTTTTTAAACTCTGCAGAAACAGCCTATGTGATGTCGAAAATCAGTCAAGAATGGGTGTGTTCTTTGTGTACCGTACGTGTTGCGTGGTACCTCCATGCCGTGAAACGAGTCTGAATGCCTTGCGCCAAGCAGCATGCAGCTTCAATATTCTTACACCGTTAGGCATGCAATATTGCTTGAAGAGAGATGTGAACAAAAGTAACAGTCTTGATTGTTCTTTTCACTGGCATGCAAAAGTTAGTCAATTTTAGGTATGTATTTGTCTTCTTTTGGGGTGCGTCACGCACGCAGCGTGTATGTCAGTTTTAACGTGTTTATGAATTTGATTTTCGGGGGGGGAGGGGGGGGGGGGGTCTGTGTTTTCCGTTCCTTTGTATGGACACTAAATAATGATAATACGGTAATGACAGCTTATATAGCGCGAAACCACAGCAAATCAAGCTCAACAGTGTGGCATATGGAAACATATGTCTTTTTAGCGCATTAATGATAAGTTTTAATATAAAGGCTCCATCACAATGGTCTACACTCACCTGCCTAGCTTCTTTTTGACGAGTAGTATAGTACTTGACACAGTTGTGAGAAGTCATGGGTAATCACGTGTTATTTCAGGTCCATTCAGTCCTACATCGATAGTCGCGCGGGACGTTGTTTCGGTACTAAACGTTTATTGTGTCGACCGAATCTCAGACTTGAGAATGGCTGCATTAGGTATATGTTCCATCTTCGTAGGTATGTATTGTTGTTACATGTGGGGATGGGTCTAAAAAGTTCAAGACAATAAGAAAGTGATTGGTTTAAACAGGCTATATAAACTCTTTTCACACAAAAACAACATTTAGAATGACAACAAGAAAAATTCTTAAAGACACATGAAGTGATTAACAAGAAGATTTTTAACAGTCGGAAACTGGGCTGCAGTTTGAGATTTTAAGGAAGAGGCTAGTGTATATTCAAGGAGTAGTTTTCTTTTTAATTCCATTGAGTACAGTTTGGCATCGGCGAAAACTGTAGTAGGCCTGCTTGTGTAAGGCCTCACCTCACCCCCTCTCCACTTGTCTTTATGCATGCTCTGTCCCTGTCTCTCTCTCTCTCTCTCTCTCTCTCTCTCTCTCTCTCTCTCTCTCTCTCTCTCTCTCTCTCTCTCTCTCTCTCTCTCTCTCTCTCTCAAGAGCAGTTTGACTACTTTCAAGCATGGTTTCATTTTTCAGGCTTTCATTGGCTGTGTCTCACGACTTGTCTGAAAAGGTTGACAGCCTCTCCAACCGGAAGTTCGTCAGTGACCATCCTCTCGTGTTGTATACCCAGACAGGAACGCAGCTGGAATGCGCGAGGCTATGTGTATCACAAGCAGACTGCTCTTCTTTCAACTACGCGATCATCAGTCGTTGGTGCGCGATTTCTACGATGAGTAGTGTGACTGAAAGCGACGAGGAGCCTGCCGACGAGCAAGCAGAATTCTATGTCAGGGAAGGTGAGCCAGTCATGCGTTTTTCTACTCTAAAAACAAACAAGTCGCGTAAGGCGAAATTACAACATTTAGTCAAGCTGTCGAACTAACAGAATGAAACTGAACTCACTGCATTTTTACAGCAAGAGCGTGTACTCGTAGCATCGTCAGTCCACCGCTCGATGCACAGGCAGTGAAATTGACAAGAAGAGCGGGGTAGTAGTTGCGCTGAGAAGGATAGCTTCGTTTTAACTTTCTGAGCGTGTTTTTAATCCAAACATATTAGTCAGTCGGCTAAGGACCGTTTTGGTTACTTTTTGGCGTCACGTTAGTAAACACATTTTTCTGATATACAGGGTGGGCCATAAAAAGTGTCCACATTTTGTTTTGCAATAACTGAGATAGAAATTATTATTTTACAACATGTTTCATTCCACATAGACTACAATGTTAAAAAGTGTCCACATAGTTTAATTTGTTAATATTTTTCCTGTAAAGTGATATTTTCTTTTCTGTTTCAGATAGAATTTGAGACAAGCATCTTAGAATTCTTTTAAAGCCTGAATGGATCGCATTCCAGTGCAGGAAAGGACCAAAATCGTTGAACTTTACTTTGCTACCAATTCTGTGGTTCTCGCCCAGCGCGCTTTTCGGAGAGAGTTCCCTGGCACACACTGTCCATGTGCGAGAACTGTGAAGCGCCTCGTGGATAAATTCAGGAACACTGGTAGTCTCGCAGATAACAATAAAGGACATAGTGGTCGACCATTTTCTGCTAGAAGTCCAACACTGAAGCAGTAAGGGACCGTTTGCAGGAATCCCCACGAAAATCAACAAGGCGGCTGTCACAGGAAGTCGGTATTTCGAGGAATCTGTACGAAGGATCATACACAAAGACTTAGGATTGTTTCCGTACAAGATACAAATTCTCCAACAACAAACTGATGCAAACAAAAGAGAAAGGTTAGAATTCAGTCAAAGCATTTCTGAAAGAATTGAAAACAACCCAGGAGTTCTCGACCTCATTTTCTTCAGCGATGAAGCCCATTTTCATTTGAGTGGACATGTCAACAAACAAAACATGAGATTTTGGGTACCTAATTAATCAGCCCCATGAACACATCCAGCCACCACTGAGCCGCGAAAAAGTAACAGTGTGGTGCGCAATTGGCAAAGGAGGGGTTGTTGGGCCCTTCTTTTTTGAAGACAATGACGGAAATCCTGTGACTGTGAATTCCGAACGTTACATCGAAATGCTACAAAGGAAGTTTATTCCAGCCATCCGAAGAAGGAGGAACATTGACATCTACACAGTTGTCTTCCAGCAAGACGGAGCACCACCTCATTGCTCAAACAGAACTCTTGAGTACTTGAGGCAACACTTCCCCGGCGACAGACTTCTTTCTCGCCGAACAGACAATCCCTGGCCTCCATACTCACCAGACTTGAACCCTGCTGACTATTTTCTTTGGGGTTATTTGAAAGAAAGAGTGTACACAGGCAATCCAAGGACAAGTGAAGAACTGAAAGAAAGCATCAGAAGAGAGATCAGAAGGATTCCTGCAGAGATGCTTACAAGGGTTGTGGACAACTTCAACGTTCGTCTTGCAGCTGTCATTCAACAACGCGGAGCATGGATTGAGCACATCATCAACTATTGACTCTGTGACTCTGAAAATGCATAGATTTTGATAAGATTTTGTGCATACAAATCTTTAACATTGTAGTCTATGTGGAATGAAACATGTTGTAAAATAATAATTTCTATCTCAGTTATTGCAAAACAAAATGTAGACACTTTTTATGGCCCACCCTGTAAGCCTATATCAGAAAAATGTGTTTGCTAGCGTGACGCCAAAAAGTAACCAAAACGGTCCTTAGCCGACTGACTAATATGTTTGGATTAAAAACACGCTCAGAAAGTTAAAACGAAGAGAGGTACAGTAAAGCGTGCTATGCAGCACAGCGCAACCGCTACCGCGCTGAACAGGCTCGTCACTTTCCCTGCCTTTTGCACTAGCGGCGGACTACGGTCATTGTGAACAAATGCAGTGCGTGCAGTTTCATTCTGTGAGTTCCACAGCTTGACTAAATGTAGTAATTTCGCCTTACGCGACTTTTTTTTTTTATCAATTTCATAGAACATTTTGTTAAATACTCTTTGGCTAGATCCAGACTATGGCATTGCATTTCAGACTGGGAGTTTGAACACTAATTAAAATTCTAATTGCAATTGCTCAAAGAAACACAAAGTTGTTTCATTGTATTTTTATGATTTTATGAATACAAAAATGCACACGAAATGTTGGGTTTGCTTTTAAAATGCGGCCATGATAATAGTAACCCCTTTATAATTTTAGTTAAAAAGGTTTGATTTTTAGCAACTTTCCTTTCTTTTTGTTACATTTAGTCAAGTTATGACTAAATGTTTTAACGTAGAGGGGAGAATCGAGACGAGGGTCGTGGTGTATGTGTGTGTGTGTGTGTGTGTGTGTCTGTGTGTGTGTCTGTGTGTGTGTGTAGAGCGATTCAGACTAAACTACTGGGCCGATCTTTATGAAATTTGACATGAGAGTTCCTGGGTATGATATCCCCGGATGTTTTTTTCATTTTTTCGATAAATACCTTTGATGACGTCATATCCGGCTTTTTGTAAAAGTTGAGGCGGCACTGTCACACCCTCATTTTTCAATTAAATTGATTGAAATTTTGGCAAAGCAATCTTCGACAAAGGCCGGGGTTTGGTATTGCATTTCAGCTTGGTGGCTTAAAAACTAATGAGTGAGTTTGGTCATTAAAAATCGGAAACTTGTAATTAAAATTATTTTTTTATTAAACGATCCAAAAACAATTTCATCTTATTCTTCGTCATTTTCTGATTCCAAAAACATATACATATGTTATATTTGGATTAAAAACAAGCTCTGAAAATTAAAAATATAAAAATTATGATCAAAATTAAATTTTCGAAATCGTTTTAAAAACTATTTCATCTTATTCCTTGTCGGTTCCTGATTCCAAAAACATATAGATATGATATGTTTGGATTAAAAACACGCTCAGAAAGTTAAAACGAAGAGAGGTACAGTAAAGCACAGCGCAATCGCTACCGCGCCAAACAGGCTCGTCACTTTCGCTGCCTTTTGCACTAGCGGCGGACTACGTTCAGTTTCATTCTGTGAGTTCCACAGCTTGACTAAATGTAGTAATTTCGCCTTACGCGACTTGTTTTCAGGAGAGAGACAGTCAGAAAGAGGGAGAGAGAGTGTATGTGTCTGTGCGTGTGCGCGGTCCCTTTTGAGATGTGCGTGTGTGTGAAAAATTGATGGAGAGTGTTCGTGTTTGCGTTAATTCCTTTGATATCCAACATTCCTTGCGTCATTGTTCTTAACTGTTGTTAAAGCCTTGTCTCCTCGATCTCTTTCTCTAGGTGAATATTTACTTGTTTGTTCGTTCAAAAAAAATCTAAATATGCACACTTTTGTTTGGGTGAAGTATTGTGTTCAGTATTCACATTGTGCTTGTGTCTCCATGCATTCGTATGATCAGTTTGGGTCCTCCAATCAATGGTTCGGAGAAAATCGATACAAAAAGGCAGCGAGAACAACCTGCGTTTGTCTGCCGCAGTCATCTGATAGCGTGTCTTCAGTCTTGACAGTGATCAGCAAAGTCCTCATGATCATTGTAATTTCAGCTCTGGTTTCGTCCAAGAATTACTAACGACAACAACTAAGACTTTGACAACTATTGAACTAAAAACCTGTGTCAAGTAAAACTGACTTGAACAAAACAAAAGTATGAATTTGAGCGTGTTGCTGACCACTCTGCTCGTTAACACGCTGTGTAATTCTGAAGCACAAGATGTGTCCACATATTACAAAAACAAAGTGGACCTTCACGGGTACGAGTACACTATGGACTTCCTGTTCGAGACCTCAGTGGTGACGAAGGTCACATGCGGAACACTGTGTTCCTCTCGTGTGACCTGCTCGTCCTTCACCTTCACGCCATCTCTTAGGTCACTTCAGCTGCCCAAATGCCGAGGTCATTCTTCCCAATTGACATCGGCAACGAGCGACCAAAGACAGTCTTCTCCCGGGACGAAAGTTTACGTTAAAAGGGGTAAGTTTCCCATGCCCCCTCCCTTACAAAGACAGACAACAACAAACACACCGCACAAAAACTTTTTTTTTTTAAACAACGACGATCACGAAACAACTAATCAACAACTAACCAAACAAAAACGACAACAACAAAACTAAACAAAAAACAACAGTAAAAAGCAAACACACACACACACACACACACACACAAACACACACACACACACCAACACAACAACAACAACAACAATAACAACAACAATAACAACAACAACAACCAATGAAGCAAACTCATGAACAAACTTTTTTCTTGCTGTGGTATGCATTTAGCGTTTAGGTATTAAAGAGCTTAGAAGCACAAACATTTGCAATTGGAAAAACTTGAGAGAAAAATGTAGATGCCTTTATAACCATAAACGACTTGCTTGAGGGTGAAAAAGCGCGGATTGAAAAGGGCAGGTGGTAGATTGGAAGATTCATTTACCTGTAGCCAAGTGGCGTACCCAGTCTTTTTGTGTAATTATCTCCTGCCCGACCCAGTTGCCTCCCCTGTCTATTATCTTCCCCTGACCCAAGTTGTGTCTCCCGCTAGGATTATTGTGTGTTTACTATCGTAGGGTAGACTCTTGACCGGATTCCTTTCTAACCTCTTATCTCAGATTTAGGTGGTCGTTATGTAATGTGCCGCCACCCTGTCTGGGTAATCGTTGGACGGCGTTTTGTCAAGTGGGTGTCATTTCTTTTGACAGGGTACATCATAGAAGATGCCAGGTGGCTTGGAGGTTTTAGTCTCTTACCCCCCCCCCCCCCCCCCCTTCGTTGTAACTGGTTGTAATCTAATGAGCCTTATCCGGTGTGCGTAATATTTCCGGTGCGTGACACCGACACGGCTCTCTGCCTCTTTAACGATCCCTTTCAATTGGCAGGCAATCTTAAGACGACACCCCCCGTTGTCTGACACTAGGTATCCTCCCTATTGGCTTATCGCCACAGGGAATCGGAAGTGGCCAGCCTTTAAAAGACTGAGCATTTAGGCTAGAGGCTGGAGTTCCACCTCAATAAACACAATATCATTCCTACATGCCAGGCAGGTTTTAGGCAAGGTCGTTCGTGTGCGGACCACATTGTGCACGTCACTGAAAAAATCAAAAAGACCTTGGCACATAGTAATAATTCTCTTCTTGGAACCTTCTTTGATATTAAATCTGCGTACGACAGCGTCTGGCATGCTCGTCTACTCCTAAAACTCGGCAGAATCGGTGTCTCTGGCCACATGTACCAATTCATCAAAAACTTCATCAGCAATCGCAAGATGTCTGTCCGAGTGGGCTCTTCGGTGTCCGAAACCCATGCGCTGGACATGGGGGTTCCCCAGGGCAGTATCATCGCGCCAAACTTATTCAGCATCATGCTCTATGACATTACTTCTGTTAAGGTTGACGGTGCCAGTGTACTTTTGTATGCGGACGACCTCGCCTTAATAGACACTAATAGACCACGCCATAACAGAGTTACCAACACTGTTGACTTATCTTCTTACCAAACTAAAATCGACAACCTCTGTCAATATATGTACACCAACGGCTTCCAACTAGCCTCAAATAAAACAGTCTTTCTTGTTGTCTCCCGTAGACAACTGTACAGGAACTGCAGTATAAAGATAGGTTGTGATATTATCAAACCGAGCTCAGAAGTTAAGTTCCTCGGCGTTATCATCGATACCCGACTTAACTGGACCAGTCATATCGAACATCTGATCAATAAGGCCAACAAGGATCTTTATATCATACGCTACCTGGCGTCCCAATCCTGGGCCAGAGGACGTAAGTGTGTCACAGAGGTAGTGCGGGCATTAATTCGCTCCCGCCTCCTTTACGGGTGCGAAGCTTATTTCGCGACGCGCCCGGCGCTCATGAAAAAACTGGCTATTATAGAGTGCAGGGCGCTCAAAATAGCTCTGGGACTCTCCCAACAAGCGAGTAAGAGTCGAGTCTACAGCGAGTGTGGGTGGCTGCCCCTTGTGGATGAGATAAAACTCCGCTCAGCTCAGTATGCTGTCAGAGCCCACGCGGTAGAGAACTCTGCCTGCGAGGTCCTGACTGACTTTTTTCCTCAGCACCAAAATTATGAGGCCAACACCAAACATAGCACTCAACTCTTGGCCAAAACGCTACCCTTATCCGACACAGTAAACCGCATTCTAGCCGATAGCGGGGTGAAGGTCAGTGAGCTGGCCAGGGTCCCCCCGCCCTCCTACCCGCCTTGGCTTGAGGAAACCCCTACTATCATATACGACAGTGAAGATAATACTACCAAAAAAGATAACCCCGTCTACCTAGCTACTGTTACAAAAGAAACCCTAAACTACAAATTCTCGGAGCATTTAAAAGTCTTTACTGACGGATCCAAATTTGCAGACGGCAGCGTTGGCTGCGCCTTTGTGATCCCAGATCTCAAAATCTCAAGGAAATATACTCTTAATAAAGACATCTCCATATTCTCAGCCGAGCTATTTGCCTTGCTCATGGCATGCACTTTTATAAATGACCTCCCAGTCACACCGCGTGCGGTAGTTTTCTGCTCTGACTCGCGCTCTTCATTACAAGCTCTGCATCGAAACACATCAAATCGGGCAGAGCTACAAAGAGAAATCCTCTTTATATGTCACCAGTTAATCTCATCCGGCACATCCGTATCATTTCTCTGGGTCCCCTCTCACGTAGGGGTCCGGGGAAATGAACTGGCGGATGTCGCTGCCAAAGAAGCGGCAGAATCTAGCCCAGCTAACACTAACATCGGCTACTCAGTAACCGAGTTCTACAGTAAAATCCGTAAACTCATTCGAAGTCAGTACGTAACATCTCTGTCCTATCAACCCATTGATATGAACGATCTACACCCCGATCTCCCAACAAACCTCCTCACTATCTTCAGACGCCTCCGTGCCGGCGGCTGCCGCTTCCATATCTTTAACAAGTCCTGCCATTGTGGAGAACCCTATTCATTTCAACACATTTTCGCTCCATGCGCTACAAATAGAATTACCTTTAAAACCTTATATGACCATATGCAGCTCCATGGTCTGAGTCCCCAGGATTATCTGCGCAGTAGCAGTTCTCTAGGCTGGTCACACAGCTTGCTGCTGTGCCGACTGGTCAGGGACTCGGACATGGGGCTGTGGGTATAACTAAGCCCAGATTATCACATCAGCGTGTTTCAGTTTGAGGTCGAGTGGCTCCCGCCATCCCTCCTGATTCCAGCGACTACCTTCTAGACAACATATCCTCACCCAAGGCCCATTAGTCGCCAAACTGTACATATTGTTTTTATTACCACGGCCTTCGTGGCTTACATCTTAATCCTTTTATTTGTAAAAAGTTTTGAGATTTATTGTTCGTGTTCCTCTTACTTGCTCATCTATTTGGTTTTATTGGTGATCCTGAAAGGTTCCACTTTTTAACTCGATTTGAAATAAAATAAAAATAATATTACAAGCCCGTTATTCAAGATATAGAATACAGACTTATAATTCTTACCAAGAAACATCTTAACTACTTTTCATTTTAACAAATTCCACAGAGCATTATCAACTCAACCCCACCCCCTGCCCTCCTCTCCTTATTTTTTGTTTCTTTCTTTCCTCTTTTTGAAAGCGGACAAACACTCAAGTCCTTAATGGCTCAAAACCGTAGGACTTTTAATATTAATTTTAACGTAAGGCTAGAGGAGAGACCCGCCGTGGCTTGAGGAAACCCCTACTATCATATACGACAGTGAAGATAATACTACCAAAAAGGATAACCCCGTCTACCTAGCTACTGTTACAAAAGAAACCCTAAACTACAAATTCTCGGAGCATTTAAAAGTCTTTACTGACGGATCCAAATTTGCAGACGGCAGCGTTGGCTGCGCCTTTGTGATCCCAGATCTCAAAATCTCAAGGAAATATACTCTTAATAAAGACATCTCCATATTCTCAGCCGAGCTATTTGCCTTGCTCATGGCATGCACTTTTATAAATGACCTCCCAGTCACACCGCGTGCGGTAGTTTTCTGCTCTGACTCGCGCTCTTCATTACAAGCTCTGCATCGAAACACATCAAATCGGGCAGAGCTACAAAGAGAAATCCTCTTTATATGTCACCAGTTAATCTCATCCGGCACATCCGTATCATTTCTCTGGGTCCCCTCTCACGTAGGGGTCCGGGGAAATGAACTGGCGGATGTCGCTGCCAAAGAAGCGGCAGAATCTAGCCCAGCTAACACTAACATCGGCTACTCAGTAACCGAGTTCTACAGTAAAATCCGTAAACTCATTCGAAGTCAGTACGTAACATCTCTGTCCTATCAACCCATTGATATGAACGATCTACACCCCGATCTCCCAACAAACCTCCTCACTATCTTCAGACGCCTCCGTGCCGGCGGCTGCCGCTTCCATATCTTTAACAAGTCCTGCCATTGTGGAGAACCCTATTCATTTCAACACATTTTCGCTCCATGCGCTACAAATAGAATTACCTTTAAAACCTTATATGACCATATGCAGCTCCATGGTCTGAGTCCCCAGGATTATTTGCGCAGTAGCAGTTCTCTAGGCTGGTCACACAGCTTGCTGCTGTGCCGACTGGTCAGGGACTCGGACATGGGGCTGTGGGTATAACTAAGCCCAGATTATCACATCAGCGTGTTTCAGTTTGAGGTCGAGTGGCTCCCGCCATCCCTCCTGATTCCAGCGACTACCCTCTAGACAACATATCCTCACCCAAGGCCCACTAGTCGCCAAACTGTACATATTGTTTTTATTACCACGGCCTTCGTGGCTTACATTTTAATCCTTTTATTTGTAAAAAGTTTTGAGATTTATTGTTCGTGTTCCTCTTACTTGCTCATCTATTTGGTTTTATTGGTGATCCCGAAAGGTTCCACTTTTTAACTCGATTTGAATTAAAAAAAAAAAAAATCATTTTACAAACCCGTTATTCAAGATATAGAATACAGACTTATAATTCTTACCAAGAAACATCTTAACTACTTTTCATTTTAACAAATTCCACAGAGCATTATCAACCCAACCCCACCCCCTGCCCTCCTCTCCTTATTTTTTGTTTCTTTCTTTCCTCTTTTTGAAAGCGGACAAACACTCAAGTCCTTAATGGCTCAAAACCGTAGGACTTTTAATATTAATTTTAACTAGAGGAGAGAACGCGATTAGTTTCATGGAGCGAGCTGTGTGTTGCTCCGATTGTGTCGGTCGACTTGTGGTTGTAACAGAATTCCGAAACCTGTGCTCTTGTGTTTCGCGACTATCGTCAGCAGCAGGTTTTGTGTTCCTTTTACGTGTGCTCACTGAGGAGAATCTACATTGCTTTCTGGTGTCTACTTTCTGGTGTTTGCTTTCTGGTGATACGTTAAGTAAAAGTCACGTTATTGCAACCTCTGTCTTGGCGTCTCATTTATGCTTCCTGGCCTATTTCCCCCTTCCACTCCACCCTATCACATACCAAAGACAATTCTTTCATTTCAGATGTCGATGGCTGCATTTCCAATCCCTGTCAAAACGCGGGCTTGTGCAGAAGTGGTAACAACTCCTATTCCTGTGCTTGTTCGGCGGGGTATACCGGGAGCGACTGTCAAACAGGTAAGGAACAATTTTGAACGCACTCCTTTTTTTGGTACGTATGTGTGTGTGTGTGTGTGTGTGATTTTTTGCTGTTGTTGTTGTTATCGCGTAGTAGGTTTCTTGGTTGCGTTTTCTTTCCGTTGATGCAGTTGTCCATTCATTATTCTGGTGCCAAAGACTTCTGAACTGTTAAAAATCTGTCATGTTATTGTTTATCGACTGTGTCAGTCGTGATAAGACATGTTCTTTCAAAATTCCAGTTTCTGTTCTCGAGGTCAAAGGCTTTTATGAGTTATTTCTAATATGCTGACTGT
Organism: Littorina saxatilis; assembly: GCF_037325665.1. Classification (NCBI taxonomy): domain Eukaryota; kingdom Metazoa; phylum Mollusca; class Gastropoda; order Littorinimorpha; family Littorinidae; genus Littorina; species Littorina saxatilis. Next base: position 50,318,110 of record NC_090248.1, on the reverse strand, counting down.
TAGCAAATGATAACAGACATGTCGAGAAAAAAGATATCAAGCATGAGCAAATTTATTACCAATTCAGTGCCCCATATGGCTTTTTGACCAATCAGGACGGATTCTAGGTGACCCTCTAAATGTTATAACGTTCAGGCAGGGACCCTTTTTGTTTATCACGCGAAAAATTAACAAGACAAAGTAAAAATGTAATTCAACAATATCAGCGTGATTTATTCTAAAGAATGACACTTCAAATGCTGTCAGGTAATACTCTCTTTATCTAAAAAAAATACCGAAAAGCGAGTTTTGTCGGTGGGTGCGTAACGGAACAGCAAGGCACCGCCCATCGTCTGAGTGTGCAATGCCGACCGCTCACTTGAAATCTAAATGATCAAAGTTCGGAAAAATCAAGTGAAATTGCGCCACTCGCTTTACATCAAATGTATCTTTACGTCACTTCCCATCCGTCTGCAGTCGGTTCTAAATCTGTCGCTCTCTGTTCAACGAGAAAAAGCGAAGAAACCGAAACGCATGTTCAACATGGTTTATCTTGTGAGATTGTTGTGTGTCAAAGGCATTTGACCTGTGAATATTCATCACGTCAGGTGTGTTACTCTGATTGGCTGACTCAGGTCACGAGAATTCTTTGACTGACAGGCATAATCAGGTAGAAGCGCTCAAGTTCCCATTGCGGCCGTGCTGTCTAATTCGCGGGGTCGCTTCGAAATTTCTTTTGGTCGAATTAAACGGTAATAAAACCGTTATCTATATATATATACGACTAGTGTCTGTGTGTCTGTGTGTGTGTGTGTGTGTGTGTATCTGTCTGTGCGCGATGCACGGCCAAAGTTCTCGATGGATCTGCTTCAAATTTGGTGTCCATATTCAGATACACCCTGCACAAAATCTGGTCGATGAGATATTTCAACACGTGCTCTCAGCGCGCAGCGCTGAACCGATTTTCGTTTTTCACTGCACGTTACTATTTTTAGATCTCCCTTCCTTCGTGCGCCGGCGTCAATCGATATTCCCGTTTGTACGTTAATATATTTAGAAGGTCACTGCACGTTACTATTTTTAGATCTCCCTTCCTTCGTGCGCCGGCGATGCCGGCGTACACCCGGCAAAGCCGGGTCCCCGGCGACGGCCGGGTATTCGGCTCTACTTCTTCCCGGCGAAGCGGGTAATCATCTAGTTTATAATATGCTGACTGTTAGCAAATGATAACGGACATGTCTCACAAACGATATCAGCATTCGCCTAAAAGGCTCATGCTTGATATCATTTGCTAACCGTCAGCATGTTAGAAATAACTCATATTATTACCAATTCAGTGCCCCATATGGCTTTTTGACCAATCAGGACGGATTCTAGGTGACCCTCTAAATGTTATAACGTTCAGGCAGGGACCCTTTTTGTTTATCACGCTAAAAATTAACAAGACAAAGTAAAAATGTAATTCAACAATATCAGCGTGATTTATTCTAAAGAATGAATGCTGTCAGGTAATACTCTCTTTATCTAAAAAATACCGAAAAACGAGTTTTATCGGTGGGTGCGTAACGGAACAGCAAGGCACCGCCCATCGTCTGAGTGTGCAATGCCGACCGCTCACTTGAAATCTAAATGATCAAAGTTCGGAAAAATCAAGTGAAATTGCGCCACTCGCTTTACATCAATGCATCTGTAGGTCATTTCCCACCCGTCTGGGGTCGGTTCTAAATCTGTCGCTCTCTGTTCAACGAGAAAAAGCGAAGCAACCGAAACGCATGTTCAACATGGTTTATCTTGTGAGATTGTTGTGTGTCAAAGGCATTTGACCTGTGAATATTCATCACGTCAGGTGTGTTACTCTGATTGGCTGACTCAGGTCACGAGAATTCTTTGACTGACAGGCATAATCAGGTAGAAGCGCTCAAGTTCCCATTGCGGCTGTTCTGTTAAATTCGCGGGGTTGCTTCGAAATTTCTTTTGGTCGAATTAAACGGTAATAAAACCGTTATTTCTAATATGCTGACTGTTAGCAAATGATAACAGACATGTCTCACAAACGATATCAGCATTCGCCTAAAAGGCTCATGCTTGATATCTTTTTTCTCGACATGTCTTGTTATCATTTGCTAACAGTCAGCATGTTAGAAATAACTCATAATGTTTCAACTGTTGTTTGCAGATATTGATGAGTGTGACGCTGATCCTTGTCTTAACCGAGGGACATGCAGTGACGGTGTTAATTCATACAGCTGCAAGTGCCCTGTAAAGTACATTGGAAATGACTGCGAAACAGGTATGAAGTCTTTATTAATGACTATATTATGAAATCACATGTACTGTTTGGAAGCAGACTGCAATCGTATCTAAACTGTACAATTATTTTGTTTGTGGACGCATGCATGTTGGTTCCTGTCAAACCTCTCTCTCTCTCTCTCTCTCTCTCTCTCTCTCTCTCTCTCTCTCTCTCTCTCTCTCTCTCTCTCTCTCTCTCTCTGTCTCTCTCTCTCTCTCTCTCTCTGTCTGTCTCTCTCTCTCTGTCTCTCTCTCTCTCTGTCTCTCTGTCTCTCTCTGTCTCTCTCTCTCTTTGCCTCTCTCTCTCTGGCTCTTTCTCTCTTTGTCTCTCTATGCCTCTCTCTCTCTGTCTCTCTCTGCCTCTCTCTGTCTCTCTATCTCTCTGTCTCTCTTTCTCTCTGTCTCTCTCTCTGTCTCTCTCTCTGTCTCTCTCTCTCTCTCTCTCTCTCTCTCTCTCTCTCTCTCTCTCTCTCTCTCTCTCTCTCTCTCTCTCTCTCTCTCTCTCTCTCTCTCTCTCTCTCTCTCTATCTCTCTCTCTGCTGCGTGTCGATTGTCTGTCTGTGTTGTTGAAGCATGTCGTTCATTTATGACATGAAGCTGCAGCATGTAGATCCTACACTCTAATTTAAAGTTTACTACTTTTGGACACCCTTTCTAATGAACATTAGTGTTTAAATGTGCTACCTTTTGCTTCTACAATATCACACTGTGTTCAGAACTGCTTACAGAAAAGGTGTTAAAAAGTAGAACACTTGAGTTTAGGGTGTACCACTATTTCCGTCTTTTCTCTGCAGACACCTGCCCCAACAGCGAGAGTTTCAACTATGTTGAAAGTTTGCACTATTGCTTCAAAGTGTTCACGAACACCGTAAACCACTGGGACAACGCCATCAACAACTGTCAACAGCAAGGACTTGAACTCGCCATCTTGGAAACTGACGCAAAACTGTCCGCTGTGAGGCAAACCATTATCGGTAACGCAGGTCAGTCATAACAGTCATGGGGAAACGTGTGAACCTGTATCTGCATCGTGGCACATTGCCTGATAATTCCAGACCCTTTTGCTTTTAGAATTGTCAAAGAAAACCCGCTTGAAGCATTAACTCAATGCATTAATCAATCATGGAACCGATTGACTAAGCCAGTCAGATTCCAATCCTATAAAACAGAGATTAAGGTCAACCTTCTCAACCATCAATACGTTGGCCTTCCGAATGATTAGTTAATGAGTCCGTCAGGAAAGCAATCGATTCAACTACCATATTTTGTGTTACAGAACAAGGGGGATACGTGCACACCAATTGCATCGAAACATTCAGTTTTTTCCAAACACCCCTTCTTCTGCGTTCGTGGGCTGAAACTCTCACGTACACTCGTGTTTTTTTGCACGAGTGGAATTTTACGTGTATGACCGTTTTTTACCCCGCCATTTAGGCAGCCATACGCCGTTTTCGGAGAAAGCATGCTGGGTATTTTTGTGTTTCTATAACCCACCGAACTCTGACATGGATTACAGGATCTTTTTCGTGCGCACTTGGTCTTGTGCTTGCGTGTACACACGGGGGTGTTCGGACACCGAGGAGAGTCTGCACACAAAGTTGACTCTGAGAAATAAATCTCTCGCCGAACGTGGGGACGAACTCACGCTGACAGCGGCCAACTGGATACAAATCCAGCGCGCTACCGACTGAGCTACATCCCCGCCCACTCCAAACACCCCTCAGTCAAGCAAGGAAATCTAATGATGTAAGAGCTCAACTTTCTTTTCCAAACATCCCTCATTCAACCAAGCAGGGCATGTCATATTATATTCATTTAAGCGTTTCATTTTGCCAAACACAACCCGTTTTACCAATCAATTCAAGCCCTTTAAGCAATCGACTTTTCCAAACATCACTCAGCCAACCAATCAAACCAAGCCATCTAAACGACCAACTTATTCAAAGAAAAAATATTGAACCAATTCAATCAAGTGAATTGAATGAACGATTTGTCCGACGCCCCTCAACCAATTAAGCTAGCGATTTTCCCAAAACTACTCAGTCAACCTATCAAGTCAAGTCAACTAAGCGATCGACGTTTCAAAACACCCCCATACAATCAATAGATTTGATAAATCTTTTTTTTTAAGTCGACTCACTCAACGAATCTTTTCAAAACGTCTAAGTGATCGATTTTCCATACACCACTCACTTACCAATTAAACCCATGCCGTCTAAGCAGTCAAAAACATCAACAACAATACTTATTCAGCCAATCAAATCAAGCGGTCTGAGTGACAACGTTCAGTAAGGCAGCACTTACTTGTAAGTAAAACAATCAGATCAAGCCAATCAAATCAGAAGCATTTTGTTTCTCAAACAGCGCTTGGTCAACATATTGAGCAAATTCCTTTAGCACCCCCCACACCCAAATACTACCAAGTCAGGCGATGGAGAATGCCATTTAAGCGCTGCAGTCAGTCAGAATCCGTCAGAAAAAAATCCCCAGTCAAAACTACCAACCAACAGCACTCAATTATCTTTCCAACCAATCAACTCACTCACCCCCCCCCCCCACACACACACACACACACACATTCACACCAACAACTCCCCGTCCCATTTTTCTATACTTGTGTCTTCTTTAACTAGTTGTGATTTTGACATGTAAGTATTTGGAGTCTTGAAGAATACAATCGTTCAATCATACCCCGCCATGCAAAGTTAGGGAAGACCATTAGAGCACTTATCATACGTTTTCAAACTTGTTGGGCTCCTTCTTGAAGTTCTTCAGTAACTATGATTTCATGTGTTTGTTTCAACTATTTTGTGTGTGTGTGGTTCTGTTGGGCAGCGTACTCCAACGCAGATACCAGCTACTACATAGGAGGCTCGCTGCCTAGAGAGATGTGGGGTGACTCCACGCTGACCGATCATGACTACACGCAGTTCTTTTGGCTGGACGGTACCCGGGTCAACACGTCTATGTGGGCCAACGGAGAACCCGACGGACGAGGGGAGGATCATGTCATGGCGCTCTACAAACACAGTTTCTACATCTTTGACAGACCCTCCACCCGCTCGTACGGCTACGTCTGCCAGAAGAACCTGTGAAGTCCATACCCTGCACAGGCTTGCCCCTAAGCCTCATATTAATTGGGCGAAGTCGACTTCGCTAAGTCTGCTTCACGAAGCTCGTTGCACGAAGCTTCAGCCACTGCATTTTCGATAAACAGTCTTCGCGAAGTCTTTGTGAAGTCAACTTTGGTCTCATAAGGCTTTTCGAGGATAACGTTTCCCCTCAAAGTAACTCCAGCACGCATTTTTAATTCCAGGTGAACCTGTTAAGTCCATACCCCGGATGGGCTTTCCCTTAGCTGATTCAGTGTCACCTGTAAGTAACTCTAACACGCACTCTTAATTCCAGGTGAACCTGTGACGTACATACCATAGTAAGCTCTCGCTCGCACTTTTGATTATACAAAAACCTGCGAATTTACTTCCCTGGTATTGTATTGGAGGGGGTAAGGTTTGGGCTTACTTGACACCTTAATAATACAAATCCTCCTCTTCTTCTTCGTACATGGGCTTAGACTCCCACGTTCACTCATGTTTTTAGCACGAGTGGATTTTTACGTGTATGACCGTTTTTACCCCGCCATTTAGGCAGCATACGCCGATTTCGGGGGAGGCATGCTGGGTATTTTCTTGTATTTTCTTGTTTCTATAACCAACCGAACTCTGACATGGATTACATGATCTTTTCCGTGCGCACTTGGTCTTGTGCTTGCGTGTACACACGAAGGAGGTTAAGTCACTAGCAGGTCTGCACATAAGTTGACCTGGGAGATCGGAAAAATCTCCACTCTTAACCCATCAGGCGGCAGCGACCGGGGTTCGAACTCACGACCTCCCGATTAGGAGGCCGACGTCTTACCACCACGCCACTGCGCCCGTCACATATAAATCCAATATAGAGTGTCACAATTGCTCTCCGCTTAGTTAATGTGGGTCCAGTACTTGTACCTGTAATTGCTTGATGCGCGTTTCCCGTTACCTGCATGCATGGTGCTGGATTCGACTCCGACAGGCTCGATTGAAACGATTTTCGTGGACACAGAGTTAAAAATGAGTTGGGTTTTTTGTTTGGTTTTAAAGAAGTCGATATTGCCTATTGCCTTTTGGCTGTCGCCTTTAGGTTATATATGATTGATCAGCAGAGGTGGCGGCCGTTCATTCTCAAACAAGCGCTAGAATAGAGCTATTTTTGAGCACGATTTTATCACATACAACATAACGAAAACACGCATCGTGTTTCATAATCTATATGCTCCTTAGGGAACACATTATACAGAATCATGCACTATTTCGTCGGCACTCTCCTTGCCCCTTGTTTTTCTACTTTGCAAACACTATTCTACTTGTAAATGTGCAAAAGATCGATTTTTGAGTCACTTGAGAAAAAGTGACTCTATGTAATCGGTCAGTGTTAGTCTGTCCGGCCGGCCGTCCGTCCGGCCGGCCGTCCGGCCGGCCGTCCGTAGACACCACCTTAACGTTGGACTTTTCTCGGAAACTATCAAAGCGATCGGGCTCATATTTTGTTTAGTCGTGACCTCCAATGACCTCTACACTTTAACGATGGTTTCGTTGACCTTTGACCTTTTTCAAGGTCACAGGTCAGCGTCAAAGGAAAAATTAGACATTTTATATCTTTTCTCGGAAACTATCAAAGCGATCGGGCTCATATTTTGTTTAGTCGTGACCTCCAATGACCTCTACACTTTAACGATGGTTTCGTTGACCTTTGACCTTTTTCAAGGTCACAGGTCAGCGTCAAAGGAAAAATTAGACATTTTATATCTTTGACAAAGTTCATCGGATGTGATTGAAACTTTGTAGGATTATTCTTTACATCAAAGTATTTACATCTGTAGCCTTTTACGAACGTTATCAGAAAAACAAGGGAGATAACTAGCCTTTTCTGTTCGGCAACACACAACTTAACGTTGGGCTTTTCTCGGAAACTATAAAAGTGACCGGGCTCAAATTTTATGTGAACGTGACTCATTGTGTTGTGAATAGCAATTTCTTCCTGTCCATCTGATGCCTCATATAATATTCAGAACTGCGAAAGTGACTCGATCGAGCGTTTGCTCTTCTTGTGTTTAATAAACTTTCAAATTATTAAACTCTTTGATTTCACATGGAGCGTAAAGACAGAAAACAAATTCATTGATTTTCAATAGAGACTTGCAAATATGCATGCTCTTTGAGAAATTCTTCGCACGTGCTGGTCCCGTTTCCAGATATTTATTCAGCATGTTGACGCCATTCGCTCCTTTAAAATATGCTTGTACACGAGTTTGTTCAGCACTTTGAGCAAACTAACTCTAGCCCGGCACCTTTAGCGAACTGTGCACCCGTGCTGTTTTGGAACATCCAGGCCATGGCTTGTTGTATGTGTGGTGGTGTTTGCTGTTCCTGCTTGTACCGAATTTGTACCCAATGAATTGTTTGGTCTGAACTCTCTGAATTCAGATGATTTGTGCGAAACAATACAAGGAATAAGAGAGCACTTGAAAAGATCAATGTCTCTCAGGAAACTGCTAGGCGGGTGATGTTAACAACACTCTCGAAAGTTGTATGTACTATATTGTGCCCTGTTCTGATATGGCCCATACCTGTTATTTCATTGTGTCGCAACATATGGATTTGAACAGTGTACGCAATTTGTTCTTCTTTCTATTTTTGCATGTACGGAATAGTAAAGTTTGTCAGCAAACCCCTTTCTTCTTAAATGTTCTGAATCTTTTTCGTGTGTTTTCCTGTTTGCACTCTGTTCTGTTAAAATCAGGGGAAAAGACAGTTGAAAATGAATTATAAAAAGAAACACACACACACACACGCACGCACGTGCGCCCACGCCCACAGCCACGTTGCCTCTAGTTAAATTAAGACTCTCTCCTTTTTGACACCTGACTTGTTCAGACTTTTGAGGAGGGGAGGGGGGGGTTGGGGGTGGTTCCACTGTATTTAAGCATCCAAAACGTTTGCGTATTCACGTGTAGAGGCTAACAATTGTGTGCAATTTAAGCATCCAAAACGTTTGCGTATTCACGTGTAGAGGCTAACAATTGTGTGCAATTTAAGCATCCAAAACGTTTGCGTATTCACGTTTAGAGGCTAACAATTGTGTGCAATTTAAGCATCCTAAACGTTTGCGGATTCGCGTGTGGAGGCTAACCATTGTGTGCAATTTAAGCATCCTAAACGTTTGCGGATTCGCGTGTGGAGGCTAACCATTGTGTGCAATTTAAGCATCCTAAACGTTTGCGGATTCGCGTGTGGAGGCTAACCATTGTGTGCAATTTAAGCATCCAAAACGTTTGCGTATTCACGTGGTAGAGGCTAACAATTGTGTGCAATTTAAGCATCCAAAACATTTGCGTATTCACGTGTAGAGGCTAACAATTGTGTGCAATTTAAGCATCCTAAACGTTTGCGGATTCGCGTGGTAGAGGCTAACAATTGTGTGCAATTTAAGCATCCTAAACGTTTGCGGATTCGCGTGTGGAGGCTAACAATTGTGTGCAATTTAAGCATCCTAAACGTTTGCGGATTCGCGTGTGGAGGCTAACAATTGTGTGCAATTCAAGCATCCTAAACGTTTGCGGATTCGCGTGTGGAGGCTAACCATTGTGTGCAATTTAAGCATCCTAAACGTTTGCGGATTCGCGTGTGGAGGCTAACCATTGTGTGCAATTTAAGCATCCTAAACGTTTGCGGATTCGCGTGTGGAGGCTAACCATTGTGTGCAATTTAAGCATCCAAAACGTTTGCGGATTCGCGTGTGGAGGCTAACCATTGTGTGCAATTTAAGCATCCTAAACGTTTGCGGATTCGCGTGTAGAGGCTAACAATTGTGTGCAATTTAAGCATCCTAAACATTTGCGGATTCGCGTGTGGAGGCTAACAATTGTGTGCAATTTAAGCATCCTAAACGTTTGCGGATTCGCGTGTGGAGGCTAACAATTGTGTGCAATTTAAGCATCCTAAACGTTTGCGGATTCGCGTGTGGAGGCTAACCATTGTGTGCAATTTAAGCATCCTAAACGTTTGCGGATTCGCGTGTGGAGGCTAACCATTGTGTGCAATTTAAGCATCCTAAACGTTTGCGGATTCGCGTGTGGAGGCTAACCATTGTGTGCAATTTAAGCATCCTAAACGTTTGCGGATTCGCGTGTAGAGGCTAACAATTGTGTGCAATTTAAGCATCCTAAACGTTTGCGGATTCGCGTGTGGAGGCTAACCATTGTGTGCAATTTAAGCATCCTAAACGTTTGCGGATTCGCGTGTAGAGGCTAACAATTGTGTGCAATTTAAGCATCCAAAACGTTTGCGTATTCACGTGTGGAGGCCAAGAAATGTGCGCAATGTAATGTATCCGGAAACGGCTCATGAGGTTTACACATAAGAGAATGCTTTTAACGAATATATTTTAACCTCAGTGTTTCTGACACCATCGCCGAAAAAAACTACACCATCAACACATGTACATTGAATACATTCACTCATATATTTACAACAACGGCAAAGAACTTAACGTACTTTCAACGAATATTCGGATCTGCAATTAGGGAATGTTTTGTGGTTTATTTGATCTGGGAGGATCAAGTTTAAGAAAGAGAAGCACACAAACGTTACTGTTACGTAGTTTGTGTGTTTGTTGGTTTCTTTGTTCCTTAATGCTTTTGATCATAGTAATTCAGTACGATACGTGTCGGTCTTCTGCACACACAAACAGTTAGCGCTAGATCAATCGCAGCTTTCGCTTGAAGAGATTTAAATAGATCATCGATTAAACTGTGTGTTTGTACTGTGTGTAAAAGCCTAACAGTATCTGTGATGGTTTACGGGAGGCCTACTGTGCCTTTAATTCAGCGTGTTCTTTCGTTATGTTTGTTTGATTTGATTTGATCTAGTGCACCTGGGTCAAGTTGGGTGTGCGTGTGTGTGTGTGTGTGTGTGCGCGCGTGTGTGTGTGCGTGTGCGTGTGTTAGTGCGGGTGTGCGTGTTTGTGTGGGCGTGTGTGTGTGTGTGCGTGTGTGTGTGGGGGGGGGGCTTGTGTGTGTGTGTGTGTGTGTGTGCGGGTGTGTGTGTGTGTGGGCGTGTGTGTGTGTGTGTGTGTGTGTGTGTGCGGGTGTGCGTGTGTGTGTGTTTGTTGTGTGTGCGGGTGCGTGTGTGTGTGTGTACGTGTGTATGTGTGTGCGTGTGCGTGTGTGTGTGTGTGTGCGTGCGTATGTGTGTGGGCGTGTGTGCGTGTGTGTGTGCGTGTGGGCGTGTGTGTGTGGGCGTGTGTGCGTGTGTGTGGGCGTGTGTGTGTGTGCGTGTGAGTGTGTATGTGTGTGTGCGTGTGTGTGTGCGTGCGTTCGTGCGTGCGTGCATGATTGCGTGTCTGTGTGCTTGCTTGCCTGCTTATTGGAGATGTATGTGTACCAGTAGCTAAGACGGGCATGAAAACGAACTGAACGCTATGAAGAAATAACTTGCTAAGTTCGACAGGAATTTCTTCTCAGCGAGAGTGACATTTGTCGTAAATCAAGGTAAAAAGCGCAAGAAAAGTTCCGCATTTTATTCTGATATTACAGTACCATAGCAAATGCCAGTGCTCAGTAATGCTACATCAAACGCCCAAAGGTCAATTTACAAACTTTGGTGACACGTAACATTTCAGCACACAAGTCTTATTAACACGCAAGTCACTCATATAAAAACATATCTGAAAGTTGTCAAAAATGTAACAAAACTTTGTCATTATCATGCGAGCACAAGTGGCAGTGAAGGAACAGAACTGACGGTAGGACTGATATTAGTTTCCAAGCAACTCTCAGACAAGTTGGTTCACCAAAGAATTTATTTCTGGTGAAAAGAAAAACAAAAAACCCGAAGGTCAAATCTCGAAGGTCAAGTAAAACAAAAACATTTGATCACTGATTCAAGCTTGTAGAGAGTGCCCTAGAATTGGATATGAAAGAACATGTGCTTTTTTTCAGGACACAAAATATATAACATATATATAATATGTAAAAATAGGTTCTGTTTACAATGTTTAGGGAGGGAAGTGGGAAACGGATATAAGAAAAAAGGTAGAAGAAAAAGAGGCACCAAATTTCCCCTCTTAAAATGTACGTCTATTTGTATTACAGCAGTCCCTGCAATGTACGGCCCCCGGCGTGAGCGGACACCTGACATGTACGGACACATTTGCTCGGCACCGAGTGTTTTCCTTCTATATTTGCCCCCCCTTAAACGGACACCTGCAAAACGTGGACACGGACACTCATTTTCGGTCCCAACAGCAGGTCATACCTCCAATGTACGGACAGACCATCGTCAAATTTTCACCACAACAAAATCGATAACAGAGCAGTCCGGCTCTTGGTGCAAAGATCACAGCCGCAATGGCGTGACGACAGTCACTGTTAACTTGAGTGCACCTGTACCCATCAGGAGGGGGGGGTAGTTTTGGTCAGGAGTGGAGTACATGCGAAGATGCCCACAGTCGTATTAGGAGTTCATTGTTTAGTAGCCACAAGAAGTGATTAGCATAGACTCAATCCTGTTGTTTGTGTGTCTCTGTGTGAGTGTATGGGGGAGGGGGTGGTGTGGTCACCCCTCCCGTGACCGGACACCTGCAATGTACGGACAGTTTTGCTATGGCCCAAGGGTGTCCGTTCATGAGAGGGACTGCTGTAGCACGATTCTATTTACACCAGCATTTCTAGACACGTATTTCACTTGATTAGAGCCCAAACAAATCCCATCTCCCTCTCCACAACTAAATTAATTCAAATTGAAGGAAAGCACGAACAAAAGTTTATTATTGCAAACAAACGCCTATTCTCTTTTGAAAGGTAGCCCTTCAAGTTGCCCCACAAAATGCTCCTTTTCCAGTTTCAGGCAACCTTCCCTTCCTTTATTTGGTTGATTATATATTGCAACCAGTATCCTCCACTTAATAATCCACCGATACTGACATCACGAGTTTTAGTCGAGAGGAAAGCTCAATGATATTCACGAACAGGTGTAATACATACATAGAATGACGTAAAAAAAACGTAAATAATAAGCGCATCAAACCACACCACCGTTATCTCTACGTCATCTCTTCTGGAACGTAAAGTCTCAGGAACTCTATCGTCACGACAACGACGAAACCGATGTCGGTGACGCCTGAAACTTCACCACGTCACAGATGACCTCACGAAATCTTTGACGCCATCCAAAGCGAATGACGTCACAATACTCTTGCCCGAGTCCCACCCCTCACTGCGTAACAAGTTCCAGAGAGGTCTAGATGATGTCGAGGCTCTCCCGACTCTTGCCCAGCTCGCTCCAGGTCTCGGGGTCCTCTTGACAACGCTGGCGGTACTGGCCATCGTTGCGGTAGTTCATGTGCGATAAGTGCGCCACGTCCAGCGAAAAGGTGCTGGCCGACAGGCACGTGTCTTTGCCCTCCAACGAGTCCATGGACGACGCCGTGGACCCCTTACTGCTGGCCCCTCGCCGCGACAGCATGACGGCGGCCACGATCGCGGCGAAGATGACGACGGCGGCGACGGGCGGGATGATGAGCTTGAGGTAGAAGTCCACGCCCAAGTCCGGCGCCATGGTCTCCATGGGAACCGCCAGCTCCCGCGCGCGAGACAGCGTCACCACGTTGGAGACCTCGCCCGCGTTACCGCTCTCGTCCACCGCTCGGAGGCCGATGAAGAGTGTGGCGTTCTCCTGCAGTTCTGTCAGCGTCACCGTCACGGTCTCTGTCTGGCCGGCGTACTTGGGCCTGAGTGAGGCGATGGCGGCATCAAGCCCGATGTCCAGCCAGTCGCTCTCGTTGGGCGCCATGGAGAAGAGTCGGTCAAAGTCCTGAGTCGTCTGCACCACGTACCTGGCGGCTATGCAACAGAAAGAAAGTCTGCCTGTTGGCTTTCAGGCCGATATGCTTGATGTGCTTGGGTGCTTAGTCTGCCTTTTGGCATTCATGCCGCTATGCTTGTTAAGCTTTGGTGGGGGGTAGTCTGCCTTTGGCTTTCATGCCGCTATGCTTGCTGTGGTTGGGTGGGGGTTAGTCTGCCTGTTGACTTTCATGCCGCTATGCTTGCTGTGGTTGGGTGGGGGTTGGTCTGCCTGTTGACTTTCATGCCGCTATGCTTGTTAAGCTTTGGTGGGGGTAAGTCTGCCTTTGGCTTTCATGTCGCTATGCTTGTTAAGCTTGGGTGGGGGTTGGTCTGCCTGTTGACTTTCATGCCGCCATGCTTGCTGTGGTTGGGTGGGGGTTAGTCTGCCTGTTGGCTTTCATGCCGCCATGCTTGCTGTGGTTGGGTGGGGGATAGTCTGCCTGTTGGCTTTCATGCCGCCATGCTTGTTAAGCTTTGGTGGGGGTTGGTCTGCCTGTTGGCTTTCATGCCGCCATGCTTGCTGTGGTTGGGTGGGGGTTAGTCTGCCTGTTGGCTTTCATGCCGCTATGCTTGCTGTGGTTGGGTGGGGGTTGGTCTGCCTGTTGACTTTCATGCCGCTATGCTTGCTGTGGTTGGGTGGGGGTTAGTCTGCCTGTTGGCTTTCATGCCGCTATGCTTGCTGTGGTTGGGTGGGGGTTAGTCTGCCTGCTGGCTTTCATGCCGCTATGCTTGCTGTGGTTGGGTGGGGGATAGTCTGCCTGTTGGCTTTCATGCCGCCATGCTTGCTGTGGTTGGGTGGGGGTTAGTCTGCCTGTTGGCTTTCATGCCGCCATGCTTGCTGTGGTTGGGTGGGGGATAGTCTGCCTGTTGGCTTTCATGCCGCCATGCTTGCTGTGGTTGGGTGGGGGATAGTCTGCCTGTTGGCTTTCATGCCGCCATGCTTGCTGTGGTTGGGTGGGGGATAGTCTGCCTGTTGGCTTTCATGCCGCCATGCTTGCTGTGGTTGGGTGGGGGATAGTCTGCCTGTTGGCTTTCATGCCGCCATGCTTGCTGTGGTTGGGTGGGGGATAGTCTGCCTGTTGGCTTTCATGCCGCCATGCTTGCTGTGGTTGGGTGGGGGATAGTCTGCCTGTTGGCTTTCATGCCGCCATGCTTGCTGTGGTTGGGTGGGGGATAGTCTGCCTGTTGGCTTTCATGCCGCTATGCTTGCTGTGGTTGGGTGGGGGTTAGTCTGCCTGTTGGCTTTCATGCCGCTATGCTTGCTGTGGTTGGGTGGGTGTTAGTCTGCCTGTTGGCTTTCATGCCGCCATGCTTGCTGTGGTTGGGTGGGGGTTAGTCTGTCTGTTGGCTTTCATGCCGCTATGCTTGCTGTGGTTGGGTGGGGGTTAGTCTGCCTGTTGGCTTTCATGCCGCTATGCTTGCTGTGGTTGGGTGGGGGTTAGTCTGTCTGTTGGCTTTCATGCCGCTATGCTTGCTGTGGTTGGGTGGGGGTTAGTCTGCCTGTTGGCTTTCATGCCGCCATGCTTGCTGTGGTTGGGTGGGGGTTAGTCTGCCTGTTGGCTTTCATGCCGCTATGCTTGTTAAGCTTGGGTGGGGGTTGGTCTGCCTGTTGGCTTTCATGCCGCTATGCTTGTTAAGCTTGGGTGGGGGTTGGTCTGCCTGTTGGCTTTCATGCCGCCATGCTTGCTATGGTTGGGTGGGGGTTAGTCTGCCTGTTGGCTTTCATGCCGCTATGCTTGTTAAGCTTGGGTGGGGGTTGGTCTGCCTGTTGGCTTTCATGCCGCCATGCTTGCTATGGTTGGGTGGGGGTTAGTCTGCCTGTTGGCTTTCATGCCGCTATGCTTGTTAAGCTTGGGTGGGGGTTGGTCTGCCTGTTGGCTTTCATGCCGCCATGCTTGCTATGGTTGGGTGGGGGATAGTCTGCCTGTTGGCTTTCATGCCGCCATGCTTGCTATGGTTGGGTGGGGGATAGTCTGCCTGTTGGCTTTCATGCCGCCATGCTTGCTATGGTTGGGTGGGGGTTAGTCTGCCTGTTGGCTTTCATGCCGCCATACTTGCTGTGGTTGGGTGGGGGTCAGTCTGCGTGTTGGCTTTTATGCCGCTATGCTTGCTGTGGTTGGGTGGGGGTTAGTCTGCCTCTTGGCTTTCATGCCGCTATGCTTGCTGTGGTTGGGTGGGGGTTAGTCTGCCTCTTGGCTTTCATGCCGCTATGCTTGCTGTGGTTGGGTAGGGGATAGTCTGCCTCTTGGCTTTCATGCCGCTATGCTTGTTAAGCTTTGGTGGGGGTTAGTCTTCCTGCTGGCTTTTATGCCGCTATGCTTGCTGTGGTTGGGTGGGGGTTAGTCTGCCTTTTAGCTTCCATGTCTCTATGCTTGCTTTGCTTGGGTTGGGGGTTAGCTCCGGAATGTCTTCGACAGAAATGTCTTCCGATGTTCAAACCACGATTAATACGATTAAAACTATATCTCCTCGATTGATCTTGTACCCTGATGTTCGGTTCTGTCAAGTCCATTTGCTTCGTTATTCAGTTGATACCCTTTGGCCGCCATTAAAACGAGAAACCTAACAACAAGTGAGATAAGATCAGATAAGATAAACATAAGAAAATATAAAAGAGAAAATTGACAAAAAATATGAACAGAAAGTTTCAAAACTCAAAAAAGTAATACATACAAAATCTGTCAGAAAGCAGATTTCTAAAGCTCAATGCTTCAAACAAAACGAACCGTTGATAAAAAATTAAAATAAAACTAGAACCAAATGCAACAACAGTAGTAACAGAAAGGGAAAACCAGCAACGCTAACAACAGCAGCAACAGCCGCAACACACTGACCTGCCCCGCGGTCCATGTCTCCGCCAACTGCTGTCCAGCTGAATTCAGCCTTGGTCGTGTCCGGGTCAAAGGTGTTGATCACAAGGTCAGCGATGCGTGACGGTGCCATCTGGTCAGGAACGCCTTTGGACGCCTTGGGAAAACCAGTCACACGGAACTCCCCTGCTGACGTCACTCGTTGGAAGAGGTCCAGCTTCTTCGTCTCCAGTTCTCCTCTGCCACCTGATGACGTCAGTAAATATGGTAAGAACATACGAAGATGGACGAGAACGGTGCATGTGTGTCTGCATGCGCGTGTGTGGATATATATACGATCGCGAGGCCGGGTATGTGGGTGGTAGGATATGTATGCATTGGTGTAGAGAAAAGGAAGATAGTTCAATTTGGATGAAAGGAATCGAACGCTCATATACTCTCAGTACTCTGCCTGTGCTCCAAGCAACTAAACGTCGGGGCCTTTGCATTGCTGATGCTGGTTTTACAGTAAACTATGTTAGCTACAGAACCACTACGCCATGCAGAGGTATGACTTGAGTCTCATATCTGCTCTACGACTGACGAAGAAGTCACCCTGCCTATAAGGTAAATGGTTGCATTTCGCAATAGCTGCAAGGGGTTGTGGCGAGACTTACCCGCGCTACTAACGTCCAGAGCACCGCTGGACCTGCCAGCCCCTCCCGTGACGACCATGGTGGTGCCGTCAATGCCCTTTGCCTTGATCTTGATGTTGTAGCGCCCGTTGCCCATCAGGTCACCGGCAAGCACGTACGCCGCGTACACCCCGTCATCCCTGATCACGTCAGACCCTGTGCGTACACGTGCATACAACGTTAGTGCTCGCAGAGTTTCAAGATTTCACGATTTCCACTTTTGAACACACTTTCTGTGACCAATAATGTGACACAGTGAACACTAGTGTTCATCATGTGTGTTGCCTTTGCTAGTAGATCTACGCACTATACACGGTGTTCAAAACTGGTTACAGAAAGTGTGTTCAACGTCTTTGAAACCAAATCAACAGTACTAAGCATACCTGAAACATAAACGCAGGTACGCTCATCCCAATTGGAAATTCATGTTAAATACCAGCATTCAGTAGTCTGTCTTTGACGTGTCAGCTTAGATCAAAGATCTTAAAATATACTTTTTACATCTTAAGATCGGTGTTCCGGTCATTTCTTGGCAAGGATGTTAAATAAGTCTAATAAATAAAGGCTTCGAAGTTTCTTGCTGAAAATGTGAAACACAAGAAGAAGCTACTATAAATTTGCATTGTGAAGTAAATAAAGCGTTGTACAGTGGAACCCCCATTTTAAGACACCCCCCCCCCCCCCAATTTAAGACCTCCTCCCTTTTAAGACCTTGCCTTTTCAGATTTTCTCTTCATAACCTCTGCTAATTTACCTTCAACCCCCCGCGGGTTAGGGGGAAGAATTTACCCGATGCTCCCCAGCATGTCGTAAGAGGCGACTAACGGATTCTGTTTCTCCTTTTACCCTTTTTAAGTGTTTCTTGTATAGAATATAGTCAATGTTTGTAAAGATTTTAGTCAAGCAGTATGTAAGAAATGTTAAGTCCTTTGTACTGGAAACTTGCATTCTCCCAGTAAGGTAATTTATTCCCCCCTCTGCTTCTTTACCTCTGTAAACTTGTAGGGGTAGTTATTTTTCGATAATGACCCAGCAACCAAACAAATAACGACCCAGCAACAGCCTGAATCCTCGATAGTGCAATGGGTTGAGAAGCTGTTCTGTTTCGGTACTACTTTTTGCGACTGAAAAGTTCCGAACGCTCTAATGTACAAAGTATACATCTCTGGAGCAAACAATACAAACATACCGCATTTAAATTAACAACTACAGGCCTGAACACATGAATCTCCATATAAAATCCATGAGTTCGGTTGTTTTCTGAATCTAGATCAGACGTTCATCACAAGCAATTTCCCAAGGCAAGTAACTCATACTTTGTCTAGCGACAAGAGTAGTTCCCCTTCTTTTCACTCAGTTTCTTCGACAACAGACTGCAATCCGACGGTCAGTTTTGAACAATATTTCATTTAATAAACAGATCACACGCAACCAAATGCACACATCTCATCAATTTAAACAACATAAAGCGGTTTCATACACTATTTTCCCCAGAAAACTTAACTTCATACAGTTTTTAACGTTAGAACACGGGTGCAAAAGTTCGTCTGCTAGTCCCATTTGACGAAAGAACATTATCCTAACCGATACCAAAACATATACAGAACACACAATATCTGCCTTTGCCGCCACAGCAGAATAACAGCATATCTGTGTACTTGATTTTAGCCCAAACTAGGAAAACTGACAAGAAGTGTTAACAGAATTGAATGATTTGCACGGAACTATACAACCGCGCACTAATCGATCGCCTGCGCAGGTTGACTGGTTGAGAGAATAGGATTCGATCAAACTTTCGCAAAAAAACTCCTCTTTTCTTTGAATAACTGAAGAAAGGAGGAATAAAGAGGTTACACACCTCGTCTCAGTGATTATAAAAAATAATGGTCTCAGTTCGCGGTCATGAAAAAGCTCGCTAAAGCTCGCATTTTTCATGATCCGCTAACTTCGACCATTATTTTTAATAATCACTGAGACTCGGCATGTAACCTCTACATATTGTACTACGTTGCAAACCCCTGGAGCAATTTTTTTTATTAGTGCTTTTGTGAACAAGAAACAATTAACAAGTGGCTCTATCTCATCTCCCCTCCCCCCCCCCCCCCCCCCTTTCCCCGTCGCGATATAACCTTCGTGGTTGAAAACGACGTTAAACACCAAATAAAGAAAGAAAGAATTTACCTCCAGTTTGAGACTCCCTCCTTTTCAAGACCTGATATTCTCAGATTTCTGGAGGTCTTAAATGGGGGGGGGGGGGGGGGGGTCACAATACACGTACGTTGGCCTATACTGTTCTTCATCGCCAGACCAACTTACCCATTCCGTTGTCATACAGAGGTATCTTCAAAGGCACAGACTGCGGACGCTCGACGATAGCCGTGACATCAGCGTTCAGCACAGCTGCACGACCCCGCACCATTTCTGCAAACACCGTGATCTTCTGCTTGACGTCGAAGGGCACTGTGTTGTTCTCGGGCATCCAGGACAACCAAGACTTCACCTGCAGCACGTCCGTATCCGGTTTGCGTGATTTGGACTGAATGTTGATCACCACGTCCGACTGGGACTCGTTGGTCACGATCTGGTAGCTCCACTGTCCAACCTGTGAGGAATCGAAAGATGTTGTTATGGCAAGCAGGTGAAATTATCGACGGTAATATAAGCAAACACTCGTCTACACACACACACACACACACACACACACACACACACACACACACACACACACACACACACAGTCCAACGAACCACCAACATTACGAACCACACTACCATTTCTCACCTCAGCAACACCCGGCAGAAGAATCTTGATGACGCCAGACTCCTCGTCCACGCTGAAGTGTTCCGGGTGGGTGGAGCGCGTGAGGGTGACGTCACTGGGTGACGTCACACTGACGTTGACAGACTTGCTGTGGCTGACGGTCATGGAGGTCTCAGTGCCCACAGTGGAGTCCATGAGGAACGATCCGGTGACCGGAGTGGAGTTATACACTGTGCCTGCCTCTGTCAGCAGCTGCACGGAGAGCGGAAAACGATTAGACTATGCTATGCTAAGTAACTATTCCCAGTACTAGTGACTATGTCGGACATGAGGTGTGAACACGCTAAAAGATCAGGGTCGGACTGATTTAATTATATGCAATGCCGATACATGCACAGCCTGGCGGTGACCTTACGGGTAAATATCTACTGCTTTTCTTTTCAGTTCCTCCGGAGACATGCAGAAGAAGTGTTGTTTTTCATTCATGTTGCACAATGATGAGAATCGAGGTGAAAACGAAACGCTGTACATGGATGGATGAGTGGATTGATGGGTGGATAGATGGAGCGAGGGAGGGAGGGAGATAGGGAGTGATGGAGGGATTGATGGTTTAAAGGATGGAAGGATCGATCGACATATTGATAGTCGGCCGCATGGAAGGTCAGACGAACAGACAGAAAAATGTCACCCCTTTGCTCAAACCTCGTTTTGTTATAAATTGTTCGCGTCAAGACTGTGGCCAAGACTATGAATCACGTCAGGAGCAAGATACTTATACAGAGATATAATCTACATTAACGAGCATGTTCGGTCTACAGAAACACAATCCTTCCTATTGCACAAAAACTATGGCTCTTACCGAAATAGGGACGTTTGCCTTGAGGTTCGGCCCCTCAGTGAGGATGGTAGCGGCCAGACCGTCGATAAGAGCTGTGGAGTCCTTACGGCCGCTGTAGAAGAACGTCTTGCCGCCCGTACGGCGCGACAGCTGGGCGATGGACTGCTCTGCTCTCTGACCGTAGGCCAAGGAATGGACCACCACACCTTTGCTCTGGGGACAAGACACACCGACGTTGACAGTTATAGTTTTTTTTAGATTTTTAATTACCTTAACAATTGTTAAGCTTCCCAGCTGAAATGCAATCCCATAGTCCGGGCTTCGTCGAAGACTGCTTGACCAAAATTTCAATCAATTTGGTTGAACATTGAATTCCGATCTTATCCAGCTGTTTCGCGGTTTGATTTTAAGACTGAGAAGAATCAGAATTCTGATTCTATCCAGTGATCTTTTGGATAGAATTGGAATTCCGATCGATCTCAGCCAAATGAAATAATTAGAATCGGTGTTTTATTACCGAAGATCCTCATTTTATCCAGCTGAGATCGGAACCATGACATATATATATATATATATACTAGATGATTACCCGCTTCGCCGGGTACCGGCTTCGCCGGGAAGAAGTAGAGCCGAATACCAGGCTGCGCCTGGGACCCGGCTGTACGCCGGCTTCGCCGGCGCACGAAGGAAAGGAGATAAACGCGCAAAACACTGGAGACCTTCTAAAAATAGTAACGTGCAGTGACCTTCTAAAAATAGTAACGTAGTAACGGGAATATGGATTGACGCCACACGGAGGAAGGGAGATAATCGCGGCTGAAAACAGTGGAGAAGATAAGGAAGAGTTACTGGTAGTGGATCCCGACAAAAACAAAAATAAATCAGTTCAGCGCGCACAGCGCTGCGCGCTGAGAGCACGTGTTGAAATATCTCATCGATGAGGTTGTGTCCGGGGTGTAGCTGAATACGGTGTCCAAATTTGAAAAAGATCCACCGAGAACTTTGGCCGTGCATCGCGAACAGACAGACAGACAGACACTAGTCGTATATATATATAGATAGACTAGATGATTACCCGCTTCGCCGGGTACCGGCTTCGCCGGGAAGAAGTAGAGCCGAATACATGTACCAGGCTGCGCCTGGGACCCGGGTGTACGCCGGCTTCGCCGGCGCACGAAGGAAAGGAGATAAACGCGCAAAGCACTGGAGACCTTCTAAAAATAGTAATGTGCAGTGACCTTCTAATAACGTAGTAACGGGAATATGCATTGACGCCACACGGAGGAAGGGAGATAATCGCGGCTGAAAACACTGGAGAAGATAAGGAAGAGTTACTGGTAGTGGATCCCGACAACAACAACAACAAGTCGCGTAAGGCGAAAATACAACATTTAGTCAAGTAGCTGTCGAACTCACAGAATGAAACTGAACGCAATGCAACGCAGCAAGACCGTATACTCGTAGCATCGTCAGTCCACCGCTCATGGCAAAGGCAGTGAAATTGACAAGAAGAGCGGGGTAGTAGTTGCGCTGAGAAGGATAGCACGCTTTTCTGTACCTCTCTTCGTTTTAACTTTCTGAGCGTGTTTTCAATCCAAACATATCATATCTATATGTTTTTTGAATCAGGAACCGACAAGGAATAAGATGAAAGTGTTTTTAAATTGATTTCGAAAATTTAATTTTGATCATAATTTTTATATTTTTAATTTTCAGAGCTTGTTTTTAATCCAAATATAACATATTTATATGTTTTTGGAATCAGCAAATGATGGAGAATAAGATGAACGTAAATTTGGATCGTTTTATAAAAAAAAATTGTTTTTTACAATTTTCAGATTTTTAATGACCAAAGTCATTAATTAATTTTTAAGCCACCAAGCTGAAATGCAATACCGAAGTCCGGGCTTCGTCGGAGATTACTTGACCAAAATTTCAACCAATTTGGTTGAAAAATGAGAGCGTGACAGTGCCGCCTCAACTTTCACGAAAAGCCGGATATGACGTCATCAAAGACATTTATCCAAAAAATGAAAAAAATGTCTGAGGATATCATACCCAGGAACTCTCATGTCAAATTTCATAAAGATCGGTCCAGTAGTTTGGTCTGAATCGCTCTACACGCACGCACACACACACATACACACATACACCACGACCCTCGTTTCGATTCCCCCTCTATGTTAAAACATTTAGTCAAAACTTGACTAAATGTAACAAAAAAATCGGTTCAGCGCGCACAGCGCTGCGCGCTGAGAGCACGTGTTGAAATATCTCATCGATGAGGTTGTGTCCGGGGTGTAGCTGAATACTGTGTCCAAATTTGAAAAAGATCCACCGAAAACTTTGGCCGTGACAGACAGACAGACAGACAGACAGACACTAGTCGTATAATTATATATATAGAAGCACACGTAGAACAGCGATGAGCAGGGTATGACTGACTGACCTGCAATCTCTGCTGGAAGTCTGTGAGGAAGGGTCGCTCGTTCTCCTTGCCGTCAGTGATGAGGATGATGGTTCCGCCCGGCTCCTTGCCTTCCATCGTGTTCAGCAGCTAGAGGGAACAAAACACAATGGATATACTTCTCGTTTTAGCTTAAACATGCTCTGCATTAGACTCTCAAGTACCTAGATACTAGTAATATACTCTTACTGAAGTTTCAATACATCTCGATCTGTCTTTGACAAAACTTCTTTGACCTTACTCAGAATTGTTTTTTCAGTCCACGTGTTACTATTTTCCGAAATAGACTGAGCTAAAACGTTATCTGTGGATTCACTATCCTCGCCCACTCTCCCAAATCTCCTTTACCCAGACGCTCTAAAACAATATCCTTCTCTTGTGTACACTTCCCATGGACCTGTCTAGCAATGATTAGACTCCAGCCCTCATTAATTACTCTCAGTCTTCATTTCTCGTCCGACTCTTTCACTACCTCCCTCCCTCCTTACACGCAGTCCAACACAGAAATGTTGAGGGCGCAATAAGTAGATTAAACGAATAAATAAAACAAGTCGCGTAAGGCGAAAATACAACATTTAGTCAAGCTGTCGAACTCACAGAATGAAACTGAACGCAATGCAATTTTTCAGCAAGACCGTATACTCGTAGCATCGTCAGTCCACCGCTCGTGACAAAGGCAGTGAAATTTACAAGAAGAGTGGGGTAGTAGTTGCGCTGAGAAGGATAGCACGCTTTTCTGTACCTCTCTTCGTTTTAACTTTCTGAGCGTGTTTTTAATCCAAACATATCATATCTATGTTTTTGGAATCAGGAACCGACAAGAAATAAGATGAAAGTGTTTTTAAATCGATTTCGGAAATTTGATTTTAATAATAATTTTTATATGTTTAATTTTCAGACCTTGTTTTTAATCCGAATATAACATATGTAAATGTTTTTGGAATCAGAAAATGATGAAGAATAAGATGAACGTAAAGATCGGTCCAGTAGTTTAGTCTGAATCGCTCTACACACACACACACACAGACAGACGCACATACACCATACCCTCGTTTCGATTCCCCCTCGATGTTAAAATATTTAGTCAAAACTTGACTAAATATAAAAAAGGAATGCTCACACACAACAAGTAAACAAACAAAGATAGATACAAACTACGATAAACTTCCCTCACGCACCTCACTCTTGCACGCAAAAGCTAGACCCGCTTAAGCCGAATATTAATTGGGCGAAGTCGACTTCGCAAAAGCAGCTTGACGAAGCTTTTGAACTTAATTTTCAGTAAAAAAAAAAAAAAAGACTTCAGGTTCCATTAAGGACAGCCTTTACCTGCAACCCTTTTTCCAGTCCAGCCCCAATGCTGGTCTTGCCGTCAGCTTGTCTAGGCAAGGAGTCGATGAGTCGGCGGCGGTCCTTCTCCGCGTTGATGGTGATCATGGGAGAGAGGGCGGTGGCGTTGGTGTTGAACTGCACGATGCCCAGGCTGCTGCCTGTCTCCACGCAGCTCAGGATGTAGTTGCTGGCTGCCCGCATCATAACGCTCAGAGAGGACCCCTGGCACATTAGATGGTGTAAACATATCTGGTTAGAGTTTGAACATTTTTTATCTCTCTTTTTACATTTAGTCAAGTTTTGACTAAATGTTTTAACATAGAGGGGGAATCGAGACGAGGGTCGTGGTGTATGTGTGTGTGTGTGTGTGTGTGTGTGTGTGTGTGTGTGTGTGTGTGTGTGTGTGTGTGTGTGTGTGTGTGTGTGTGTGTGTGGTGTGTGTGTGTGTGTGTGTGTGTGTGTGTGTGTCTGTGCGTGTGTGTGTGTAGAGCGATTCAGACTAAACTACTGGACCGATCTTTATGAAATTTTACATGAGAGTTCCTGGGTATGATATCCCCAGACGTTGTTTTCATTTTTTCGATAAATGGCTTTATGACGTCATATCCGGCTTTTTGTAAAAGTTGAGGCGGCACTGTCACACCTTCATTTTTCAATCAAATTGATTGAAATTTTGGCCAAGCAATCTTCGACGAAAGCCGGACTTCGGTATTGCATTTCAGCATGTAGGCTTAAAAATTAATTGATGACTTTGGTCATTAAAAATCTGAAAATTGTAATTAAAATTATTGTTTTATAAAACGATCCAAAATTACTTTTATTTTATTCTTCATCATGTTCTGATTCCAAAAACATATAAATATGTTATATTCGGATTAAAAACAAGCTCTGAAAATTAAAAATATAAAAATTATGATTAAAATAAAATTTCCGAAATCGTTTTAAAAACAATTTCATCTTATTCCTTGTCGGTTCCTGATTCCAAAAACATATAGATATGATATGTTTGGATTAAAAACACGCTAAGAAAGTTCAAACGAAGAGAGGTAGGCTACAGTAAAGCGTGCTATGCAGCACAGCGCAACCGCTACCGCGCTAAACAGGCTCGTCACTTTCACTGCCTTTTGCACTAGCGGCGGACTACGGTCATTGTGAAAAAAATGCGGTGCGTTCAGTTTCATTCTGTGAGTTCCACAGCTTGACAAAATGTAGTAATTTCGCCTTACGCGACTTGTTTTTTATATATGAATGTATCGTAGATGCAAGGAGTGTATGATTGTTTCCACACCAGGACAAATACCAACGGCTTTAATGCCATATGGCGGATTAAGTTCTTGTTCTTCTTAAAAAAAATAATTCTGGAACGACCCCTCCTACTACACCCACATTCTGACAGCGATATGATGTCCGTGGTAAAATCGTGACTGACATAATGACTGAATAAAGTAATCACACGCGAAACACACAGATGAAGTGCGGTGTGTGTTTTCACTGAAATATCGGTCAGTGTCAGCTTGACCCGTCCAGCTACCGCGCTGTGTTTGCGTTTGTAAACTAAACAACACGGCTGGCAGCACCCACTGATATTATTGCCTCTCTTCAATCGTGACAGGCTCCATAGACTCTAGTTAGGATTCATGGGTCCGATACTATCCTGAATCGGTACCACATCTGAGTCGGCCATTTTTTTCCATCGGCCGTGGTGCCGGAAACCGAGTCACGTGAGTTGATCGTCCGCGTTCATTGGCTGACTACCAAAACGTGTTTTCAGATTTTAGAGCATGCTCTAAAACCCAAAACACGATGCAAAAACACGAAACAGTGTTTTCTGAAACGCGTTTTGGGGGATGTCACACGGGAAACACGCTGTTTTGTGTTTGTTTTGAAAGAAAACACTGTTTTGTGTTGTGCGTCTGACATGGCCATGACAGTCGCGCATGCGCATTGAACCTCCACAGTCACGAGGCACATGAAAATGAGTAATTAACGAGTGAAAATTACTAATTTTTAGTCTTGGCGCTAGTAAGCCGTCAGGAGGCGAGCCAAAACTGAACATTAGACATTAACACTTGAAAATTAGTAATTAACACATGAAAATTAGTAATTAACACTTGAAAGTTACTAATTTTCACGAGAAAGCAGGATGTCTCTGAACTGTAAGCATTAGATTCTGTCCAAAGGAAACAGAAATTTATTTTACATCAAAACTCGATCTTCACTCACCGTCATACTACCAGAGGTGTCGAGCACGAGGGCTCTCTTTCTGGGCTGAACCTGAACGTAGCGGAACACTGGAGCAGTGTCTGTGTTTTCCGGCAGAGGGCGTCGTGCTGTTCAAAAAAATTAAAAACAATCATTCAAAGTTCAAAAGTCCATGCACAAACAAGTATATACATGAATGAGTATAAAAATGAAGTACGATACAACACTCGCAATATATTTTGAGAGCATCTCAGTTCACATCTCTCAACAACAGCTCGTGCACGTAAAAGCTAGAACATATGTACTAGGGTTTGTCTTCATCTCAAAACCAAAATATATGTATTAATGTAGAGTAAGCTAGTTTTTTGTCTATACTTTGTAACTGTCGGAGACTTTTCATTACAGGCAACAAGAAAACATAGCTTGGATCACCATCGTCCTGTGAAAAATTGACATACATTTACGGAAATCCTCGTGTTTTCGCATAACTTCCCAAGCGCTGCGGTACGAGCAAAGGCGGTTTTGGCGGTTGGGGGCAAGGTAGTTATGACGCAATGGCTTGGTTGACGTCACTGGATCGTCACAAAACTCCACAATCTGTACAAACAAAAAAGAGAGAAAATCAGTACAACTCTTCTTATTTATTTTTTTGGGACAGATATGAGGACTTTAATTAAGGATATAAACGTCAAGGCCATAAGTGTTCATACGTGCTCACGTGTCATGTGCTTGCAAACATATTTGTTGATTGATTCTTGTATGTGCATGCTTGCGTTCTTGAGTGTGCTTGCGTGCGTGCGTGCATGTGTTTGTGTGTGTGTGTGTGTGTGTGTGTGTGTGTGCGTGTGTGCGTGCGCGCGTGCATGTGTGTGTGTGTGTGTTATCTCTTTCTAGTGCAGTCCATCAGGTCTCAATTTTAAAATGTACACTCAACGACCACATGGAGGGCCCCAAAGGGGGGGTATCATCACGATCACGGGAAGGGAAATTTTAGCTTTCACGATCACATTTACCTTGATTTTTGTTTTCACGATCACGAACACCAGTGGCAAATCACGGTCACGGTAAAAGTTGCAGGTACAGAAAGCACATGTCAAAGTAAACACAACCACACAGTAATTCGCTCTTCTGAATCTATTGTTTATTCAACACAAAGTGAGAACTGTTGCACTTTTTTATTATTATTTTTTGAGTTCTCTTTCATACTTACATAGAAATTCATATCATGGTTTATAATCAGTAACAAGAATGTTGTTTTCATTGTTTTCTCTCTCTCTCTCTCTCTCTCTCTCTCTCTCTCTCTCTCTCTCTCTCTCTCTCTCTCTCTCTCTCTCTCTCTCTCTCTCTCTCTCTCTCTCTCTCTCTCTCTCTCTCTCTCTCTCTCTCTCTCTCTCTCTCTCTCTCTCTCTCTCTCTCTACACTCATACACATTCAACTCCCACACCCTCACTCACACACATGAATATATACTTACACAATTTCACATTTCCAGAGCTAAATCTTGTAAACCCATTTTCTCAAAAACTATTGGGTGGATTGAAATTAAAGTACATGTATGTGTGATGGGTTTTTTATTTTCAACTTTGCCATACAATTTGTGGTACATCATCGCCTGGTTTCATGGGCTTGAAAAACAAACAGGAATGCTACAGGCCAAAAATGGTTTTACCTGAAAGAAGCGCGCAGTGCCAGTGGCGAAGCCACTGGCCTGAGCCTGCGAAGCAGGCGAGCCAACTAGGGGGGTCCGGAATTTTTTTTCAAAAAACGGTTAAAATCTGTGCAATCTGGTGCATTCTGGGCATCATTTTCAGGGCTGTAATAGTGTTGTGATCTTGTTAAAAATCCCATTTTAGCCTCCCCCCACCACCATTCAATACACCTCCAAACTGGTGAAAACAACACTACTGTGCGCTGGATTCATTGAGACCGGCGCCCGGTCGCGTTGCGCGATATTCACACGGATCGTTTTT
Source organism: Littorina saxatilis (assembly GCF_037325665.1). Lineage (NCBI taxonomy): Eukaryota > Metazoa > Mollusca > Gastropoda > Littorinimorpha > Littorinidae > Littorina > Littorina saxatilis. Next base: position 50,289,846 of record NC_090248.1, on the reverse strand, counting down.
GCGGAAATGTTTCAACTTCACCGGAATAAATTTGACTTTACCGGATTTTGATTTATTGAATTTCCGGCAATTACCGAAAAAGTACCATGCCTGACAAAATCCCCAACGAACATGACTTTGATCGTCTTTGACATGAGGATCAAGTGACCCAAACTGGCACGTCTCCCCGCCATTGTTTCTGAATTTAACCCATTGTTGATATTAAAGTTTACAGGCGCTAAAATAAATCCAAGCTTAATGCAAAGAAGCGACAATTAGAATCTATGCCAAGCGTGTCCACGTTGTTGGGATGAAAAACACATTTCTAGTTTCGGTTTGGGCTACACGCAGACTCGATCTCGAGCCAGTCGAGGTCACACTGAGCGAGTGACAGCCGGACGTGGCAATGTCGACAATGTCAATGATCTCACTCAAACTCAAAGATCTTGAACAAATTTCAAGATCTTTGCCTACATTCTGAACAGTCATAGAGCAACATAGATCAACATATCTTGATATTTCGTCTTCGGAAAGACCGACCCGTAGCCTGACCTTTCCACCAAGGAAGGAATTCTCGCCGCCTGCTTTGGTCTGGCTTGAATCCACAAAATATAAGAGAAGTTCGATGACAGTACTGCTGCACGCCATTTTTGATCTTCGAATTCGAATTTGACTGAATGCACTCAAAACTTTTGCACGAAGCCCTTCCATTGGATGAAGTTTGGCAGACTTTAGCAATTTGCCTTCTGATTGGATCTCTTTTTTTGTGTGATTGGTTCTCTTAAAGGGAAGCAATCCCTGTCAAAATCATATTTCTGAATGTGTTGTTGCTTCCCTTCAATCGGGATTGGCTCCTTGACGAATAGAGGAACATAGAGTGATACAGCTGTGAAAAATGTACGTTGAAAATAAAATGCTTTGCAATAATGCCCATCACGATCACGAAAACAAATGACGATCACGATCACGAGACTTGATTTTTTGGTCATCACGGATCACGGGCAAAGTCCCATCACGATCACAGAAATGGAAATTTCGGCAATCACGGTCACAGAAAGGTCAAAAAACGCCAATCACGATCACGATTTTAAACCCTTTGGGGCCCTCCACATGAGTCACTCACACTCTAGAAGTGCTGCATGAACTTGAGAGAGGAATATGTTTTGTTTGACTTCATAAGGTATTAAAAATTTCCTCCGAAAACGGCGTATGGCTGCCTAAATGGCGGGGTAAAAAAACGGTCATACACGTAAAATTCCACTCGTGCAAAAAACACGAGTGTACATGGGAGTTTCAGCCCACGAACGCAGAAGAAGAAGAAGAAGAAGAATAAGGTATTAAATTAAAATCTACTCTCAACGAACACTTACGTTACTCACTCTCTCGAGGCAAAGATTCTCTCGATCAAAGATCCCTCTCTGTTCGAGAGGTACTGCATGAACTGGAGTGAGGCAAAAGATTTACCCACGTCTTCCAGATAATGCATGAATAATACTGGGGGTAAAAAATCCTCACACTCTCGAGATACTGCATGAACATGAGGGAGGCGGATGCCTTGTTGGACTTCATCCTGGGGAAGAACCTGCAGGCTTTCTCCGGCTTGCCCGTGAAGTAGTCGAACGTGCACTGCTTGCTGGTGAACTCGTTCAGGATCGACCCGTCCACATCTGAGGTGCATCTGCAAGAGACACCACGGTGAGAATAAGGGCCACGCCTTGAGGCAAAACACTGTTTGTATATCATGAAATCTACTTTGTTGTTTAGATATATCATGAAAGAAAAAGAAGCGTCAGTAAACTTAAAAAAAATATCCCCAATTCCATCCCCCTCCCCCCCCTACCGTACCCCCTCCCTCCCCTCCCCCTCACACACAAAAAGTGTGGAAAAATGGAGCCTTTCGATTGTTTGTGTGTAACACTTTGGGGGGTAAATGTCATTTAAACATATAACTTAAAGTCGGCGGCAAAAGTAGGGTCGGACAGGGTACCCTAAAAAAAAAAGACTTTGTTTTGCCACAACGGACATCAACAGAGGTCAACAGACAGAGGAGGTCAGCTCTGCCTGTCTGTCGCTCTGTTTGTCCCTCTGTGTCTCTCTCTTCTCTTTCTGAAAAGGCTGTTGGCTAATGACAGCAAAGATTCAAAGTCCAAAAAAAGTCTCTCTCTCCTTCTCTCTCTCTCTCTCTCTCTCTCTCTCTCTCTCTCTCTCTCTCTCTCTCTCTCTCTCTCTCTCTCTCTCTCTCTCTCTCTCTCTCTCTCTCTGTCTCTCTCTCTGTCTCTCTCTCTGTCTCTCTCTCTGTCTCTCTCTCTGTCTCTCTCTCTGTCTCTCTCTCTCCCTCTCTCTCTCTGTCTCTCTCTCTGTCTTCTCTCTCTCTCTGTCTCTCTCTCTCAAAGGAGTGAAAGTGCATCGATTTCGCTTTAATTTAAATGCAACCTCCGCTGATTTATCTTGTCCATTTTGTTGTGGCAGTGTTGAAGATGAAGTCCACTTTGTTTTAGTATGCCCTAAATATGCTGAGTTAAGAGAATATTATATTCCACGAAAATACACTAGAATCCCATCATTGTTTAAATTAACCATGCTGTTTTCAAACACTAGTAAGCCGCTATTGCTACGTTTTTCTACATTTGTCATGAAGGCGCTTTCCATTCGTAATCCATAATCCGTAAACGAAACAGGGCGATACCAGTAGGATGTTCTTGTTTTTGTTTACTATGTGCATTTGTATGCTGGTGCTTGAGATGTGCTCATCTCCATGAAAAGGGCCCAAGGCCTACTCATTAAAACATTCAGACTTCAGACTTCAGACTTCTCTGTCTCTCTGTCTCTCTGTCTCTCTGTCTGTCTGTCTGTCTGTCTCTCTCTCTCTCTCTGTCTCTCTCTGTCTCTCTCTGTCTGTCTCTCTCTCTTTGTCTCTCTGTCTGTCTCTCTCTCTCTCTCTGTCTGTCTGTCTCTCTCCCTCTCTCCCTCTCTCTCTCTCTCTCTCTCTCTCTCTCTCTCTCTCTCTCTCTCTCTCTCTCTCTCTCTCTCTCTCTCTCTCTCTCTCTCTCTCCATGTCATCGTGCGCAGTCGTGCCACAGCCTTAACATGAACACCCTTCACTCTTTCCGTCACCTGTCACAACGCTAGTCTCACCCACGATCTCAACACAAACATAATTATATTAAAAGGCGAGAAACAATTTTAAAAAGGGTAGATTTGAAAAAGACAGAGAAAAACACAGGGGGTAAGTGCTGCTATTTGCAGGTGCTTCGTGTTTTATTCATTCCCGGTGGAGTTTTTTTTAAATATTTGAATCACTGACGTTGTGTTTGTTATGTCGGTCGGCCTAAGAATCATGATGGTCCGAAGATTCAGAACGCATCTCAAAATATTGATATCGTTTAAAAGGGACCTTGACCACTTGAGGTCCAACGGTCACCGTACACCCGAGGTACGATGTGTCTGGAAACACCTATAACTATCAATCAATATGAGGCTTATATCAATATGAGGCTATGGGGGTCCTTTACGTCCTCACAGATACTAATATCTATTAGGGACATGAAAATAGGTAATGTGTTAGGGGGGGGGAGGGAGGGAAGGAGTGAGGGAGGGAGGATGTCGGAGCGAGTAAGAGTGGTGATAAAAGTTTATTAAAAGATTTCGGTTCGTTTCTTCGTTTCTGTGTATATTGTCTTCAAAAGCGTTTTTGGGGTAGGGTTTGTTTTTTGTTTAAAAGAAAACGTTTATTTCGAAAAAGAATACTTTTTAAAGAGATAAAAATTTCAGATCCACTTTATAAAACCAAAGGTTAAAACAGATGATCCAGCTTTATACAGAGAGAAAATAAGAACCAGTATATACATGTAACCGAGTGCCGAAACACTACGTACACCTCGGGAGGCGAAGTGCAATCAAACAGGATTGAAAATGTTAGGGCTAATTTCTTAGCCCTATAAAAACTGTTATGCAAACCCGAAGGTTTCCATGAACATACAGACAATCGGAAACCACCAGACCCCATCACAAACAGAATTCCATAATCAACCGGTGTTGACTTAAAGGCCAACAACTCGGGTGCAGAGTCTGCTGTGAAAGGAGCGGTAGCCTCTCCTGTCACAATCGCCCCCGTTTGAATGAACATCGTCCCGAAGTTCCGAACCGGGGGACCACTGTCCATCCCAAGTTCGCAGAATGGGAACAGCACGAAAATGATCAGTGGTCATATTATGCCATCACCTGAACATATCATGCCGAGTCCCATCCCTGCTCGCAAGCGCCAGATGTAACCGAGTGCCGAAACACTACGATCACCTCGGGAGGCGAAGTGCAATCAAACAGGATTGAAAATGTTAGGGCTAATTTCTTAGCCCTATAAAAACTGTTATGCAAACCCGAAGGTTTCCATGAACATACAGACAATCGGAAACCACCAGACCCCATCACAAACAGAATTCCACAATCAACCGGTGTTGACTTAAAGGCCAACAACTCGGGTGCAGAGTCTGCTGTGAAAGGAGCGGTAGCCTCCCCTGTCACATACAGTACGCACGTCTTGTTATATTTACATTTTAAAAGGCTATGCCACAGTGACACAATGAACATTCATACACACAAATATGTATATCTACATTTCCTGGCAAGCCAGGCACTCCGCCTACGCCCCGGCCGTCAGCCAATGGCGCAGCTGGCATGGGTGCCTGTTCCATGAATAACTTACAAGCTCGGTGAGACACCGAGTACATATATTACGGACATCTAAAAGTACTTTTAAAAGGTGTATTTATTAAGTAAGAAGGTTTATTTTATTTAAAAGTGGTGGCCTGCCATTTTATAACCCTTGGCTGGGTATGGATGGGGGGGGGGGGGGTAAGGCCTCATCGGTGGTGTCGTGGTAGCACCTGGTTTGTCAGTTTTTAGCCATGACAAGGGCCTCTGGAAACACCTCCGCGCGGAGTTTTTTCTCTCAACCAGCCCAGATAAGATAAAGCAAGCACTATGTCTCTAGACTGCGTATGTTTCTATCTCTTCATTGGCCTGATAGTCGTTTTCTGCCTTCACCTTTCCTGTTACGCACTAATCCTCTATCCACCCAGCTCATATGAGTCCTGTCTTGTCTTCTTTGTTAGGCTCTACGTGTTTTGTGCACACAAAGTCATGAGTGATGAGAATTCTTTACTTTCTTTATTTGGTGTTTAACGTCGTTTTCAACCACGAAGGTTATATCGCGACGGGGAAAGGGGGGAGATGGGATAGAGCCACTTGTCAATTGTTTCTTGTTCACAAAAGCACTAATCAAAAATTTGCTCCAGGGGCTTGCAACGTAGTACAATGTATGACCTTACTGGGAGAATGCAAGTTTCCAGTACAAAGGACTTAACATTTCTTACATACTGCTTGACTAAAAGTGATGAGAATAACACACACACACACAAAATCTGTTAAGAAGTTCTGGAAGTTTTTATTTCTTATTAAAGGGTAAAAACAAACTAAGCCAAAGAAAGCTTAAAAAAAATGTCAAAAGTGAAAAACATGGCTTTATACAGCAGCACATTCATCAAAATAATATCTAGAAAGATTGGATTGGATGGATTGGATTGGATAAGATTTACAGTCCACTGAGGTTACCCTCATGGAAATTCGGGCTGCTTTCTCCCCGGGGAAAGCGAACTGCCATACATACGGCGCTACCCATTTTTTTTTTTCCTGCATGCTTGTATTCATGTGTTTGCTAAAATAAAGTCAAAAACGAACGTGGCGACCACACCCAGTAAAAAACTTTTTTTTTTAAACCCTCAACCCTACACAAAAAATTACGCCTCACATATGGCTGAAGTGACTGACTTGAAAGTAATAAGCTGTGAATTTAGTGGTGCTGCTTTTCCCAAGGAAAAGAGACATAAGGCCAAAAAAAAATAGGTGTGGTTACGGTAACATAGCCACAAAAAGTAGGGTAGGTAGGTAGGCAATCACTTTTTTTTTAAACTTTTTTTTCTATTGTGTACAAATTAAACCTACTTGACAGGGAAATAAGTGTGCGACTCGGGCCCTTTCGCTTTCATTGCGTTTTTTGCACTCGTTTTTTTTTTTTTTTTTTTTTTGACAAATGTAATAAAAAGTTATAGGATCGGCCCCTAAAATTAGGGTAGGTCGGGTTACCGTAACCACACCTATTTTTTTTTTAGGCCTAAACAAGTCGTCATCCTGCTCCAATATGCCTCTAACGCGTTTATGTCTCTTGACATTGTCAACGGTCTTTTATTGTTGTTGTTTAAAGACGTTATTAAGCTTTGTTTTGGTCTACTTTAACCAGCTTGGGATTATTTCGAGTGCTTATATATTTGTAGATTTATTCATATTTGTACATATTTGTAGGTTCAGCACATGTGATCATGGTAAAACTAGAATAGGTCCTCTCAGAAGATGCTAACATTCAAACCATAACCCTGAATATATGTAATCCAGTTATGTTATTTTTTTTGTTGCGTAACGACGGCTTGCCGGGAAGACACACACACACACACACACACACACACACACACACACGCGCGCGCACGCACGCACGCACGTACGTACACACACGCACGTACACACACACACACACACTCTCACACTCACACACACACACACACACACACGCCAAACTGAAAGGTAGGCACAAAAAAAGCAGTGACACATGGACAGGAGCGGAAAAACAAGGGGCCTCAATCTCTCCTTCATGACTTGACAAACGAGCGCTCGTGTCTGTCTGGAAGTCTTTCTCAGCACCCACGTCTCACTCACAAAGCCCTCACTGTCTCGTCTTGAAGGAGACACAAGGGTGGGGACCGCACACTGTATTTGTTAGCTGACGCACTGGTAACACAAGACATGACACAGATAGACATCCTGTGCCTCGTGTTTTTGCTTGTTTGTTGTTTTGTTTCCCGCGCTTGCTTTTTTCCCTGCGTCTACTTTTTTCAAGGTTTTTTTTCTTTTATGTAGTTTGTTGTTCTCGTTGTTTGTGTGGCTTTTTTCTCTCTCTCTCTTTTTTTTGTTTAGCTAACAGATTGGTCAGAAAAGACACAACAAAGACGTAAATCCTGTTCCTCGTTTTTACGTGTTTGTTGTTTGTCTCTCTCGCTCGCCTGCTTCTTTAAATTGTGATGTGTTGTTTCTGGTTTTCATTGTCTAAATAGCTTCTTTTATTTCCCATGTTAAAGCTAATTGGTTAGAAAAGACACGACACAGAGAGAAATCCTGGCTCTCAATTTTGCTTCTTTATTGCTCTCTCTTGCTTGCCTTGTTTGTGTATTTACACCCCCGGTATAGGGGTGTGTATAGGTTTCGGTCGATGTGTTTGTTTGTTTGTTTGTTTGTTTGTTTGTTTGTTTGTGTGTTTGTGTTCGCATATAGATCTCAAGAATGAACGGACCGATCGTCACCAAACTTGGTGAACAGGTTCTATACATTCCTGAGACGGTCCTTACAAAAATTGGGACCAGGCAAACACACGGTTAGGGAGTTATTGGTGGATTAAAATTATACAAGGACTTATAGAGGGACATCTTAATGGTCAAAGGGAAATAACCATTCTCACTCAGTCACTGCCACCAACTGAGAAGGTTATTTCCCTTTGACGGGGGTGTTTTTCCTACCTCGGAGGAATTTCTTGTTTTATACATGTTCATGTTCTGGTTGTCATTCTCTGTAGCCTTTGTGTTCTGTCTGTTTGTTTTATTTTTTTTAACTGACAGTTTGGTCAGAGAAGACACGGCAAAGATGGAGATCTGCTGTCTCGTCTCGCGAGTTTGTTGTTTGTTTCTCTCGCTCGCTGGCCTTATGCAGTTTTTATTTATGTTCATGTTTACCAAGGTATGTCTCGTAAAGGTTATGCTCCTTTGTTTCAGATGTTATAATCTGTCATGACGAAGGCAGACAAGGTTGAATTCTGGTAGTCGTGTAAAAGTTTTAAAACAAGTGACCATTATTTTATATACGTGGGTGTCAGAGCGGAACATGAGCAGCTAAACGACAAACGGGAACAAGGGATGCTCCAGAGCTTGAACATCGGGTTAACTGCCTAGAATGAATCACTTTCCCTGCCTCCCCCCCCCCCCTCCTCATTCCCCCCCCCCCCCCCCCCCCCGTCCGTCAGTTTCTCTATCTCTCATATCTACACACAAACAGGATCGTTTACACACACACAAACACACATATACACGCACACGCACACACATACACACACACACACACACCGACTTATAACCGAAGGAGCCTAATCCCTTTCACGTAAAGTGGTCCGCACCCTCGTCCCAAAGGGAAGGCCAATAAACTTACGCTTTCTGTGCAGGTCTATGACACCACATGAAGTACCGTCGAAGACAAATGATTGTTAATGAGGTGGTTTTTTTTTAAAACAACTTTATAGCATCATCACCATTGCGCACGTCAAGCAAACATTACACAAAGATCGCTTCTGTGTGACTTTGCATTGTGTCGCCGCATGAACTTGGCTTATCTCTTCACGAGAAACACTATTCACGTGCACACAAAAAGTGACACGATACTGTTTCTTCTTCTTGACTTCTGAAGGTGGACTTGCATGTGAAATAAAATGTCTCCTGCGTGGTAAAGTGTCAAAGTTGCATGAGATAGGTGGGGTGTGCACCAAATATGTAAACTGCGGCTAGGCACTAACTTAAGGTGAATCGTGTCAGTATGACGTACATGAGATACGCACCTAAGTTGAAAATCGCTGTGACTTGACAGTTCGTGTGAGATGAATTTAATCAGTATAATGTACGGGGTTTCGTAAAAGTCTGTGACGTCACATTTTACGCGATGTGAATTATGTCAGTATTTTAGTGCCAAAAGACATGCACCTCAATTGTAATTCACTGCGACACTTCAAACACTTTACGCCAGATGAATAATGTCATTCGGTTTAAACAATGTTTTATTAAATCAAACATGGTACAACAATACAACGATAAACAATAGGGACACGAACTCAAGCGTACGCTTATATTACGCGCCCTATATAGGGGAAAGTCCCCAAATACCGAACACTTAAGCAAATCTGCCATCATCTCAAAAACAACAGAAGACAGACCGTTTTTGAATGTGAATTTTAATAAAGTAATTGACCAGCAACATTCATACCACTTTTTGTGGACAGAAATCAACATAAAAGAAAGTTATCTTAAATTCATTTTTTTTAGAATATGTTCGGAATTACAACACCTGTTCCCTAACTCCGAACACAGAGGTTCAAAATCCGAACAGCAAAAACCAATGTTACTTTGACTGACAAACATCGCAAAAGTACCCTCTTTGGCTTTCTGTTGTTCCAGCGCAATCCACATGTACCCATTCTGAGCACATCAAACACTGAATCATGTCCTCACAGGTGCATTCTCGGCACAAAAAACCAGACTGACGCTTGTTTTCTTGTTTCTAGCTTTCTGTTTCTCTGTGTTCTCTGTGTGGCTTTGATTTGCTTGTTTTCTTTGTTGGTTTTTGTTTTGCCTGCCACTCTTCAAGTTTACGTTTGTATGGACTTGACGTGATAAGTTCAGCTTCTGTTTTTCTGGATTTTCGTTTCGCCGCTAATTTCTGTTGTGAAACACTGGGATTGTGAGAAATCAGCGCCACTGAAACAGCTGACTCAAGGACGCAGTCATAGTGTCCTGCATTGTCCCCATGAGGTGGAGTAAACAGGGAGTGACTGCATGCGAGATGATAAACTAAGAGTAATACCTAATATACTGGACTCGCAGCGAAATATACAAACAAAATAATGAGGTGAGTGAAGGAGAGTCACTGGTTGAGCCAAAGAGTCATCGTATTTGAGAACGTTCCCAGACTCTGCATTGATGATGTGGATGGGCTGCTGCAACACCTCACTTGTAGCAGAAATGTCCATGTCTCCCACTGAAGCAGTTGAATGAGCCATGTGAAGAATCTTTTCTTCTAGGGAGAAAAAAGCGAAAGATGATGGCATGTCAAAGTTTATTGCAGCTGACACTTCGCGGAAGCCTTCAATGTTGCTGAGCATGTGACTGGTCATCTTTTGTCTTAGAGCATCAGCTTGGATCTGTTCTTGTATTTTCGTGTGACACTCTGAAGGTAACCCATTACCGTCCCTTTCTGCAGTTTGGAACGCAGGAGTGTTGCCGATGACAATGGATCTAAAAAAGCAGCGTCCATCGGGATTGGTTTGGATAACTGTTTTGTTTGGAAGTGCCAAAAATAGGCCTATGTCTTACTCAGAGCATGGGCTAGGTGGCTCAGAAAGTGGGTCTACTGGATGTCCAGTTCGCCCAGAGAGGGGTCTTGCTGGTTCAGAGGGGGGTCCTGCTTGTTCAGAGGGGGGTCCTATTGGTTCAGAGGGGGGGTTCTACAGGCTCAGCGGAGGGTCTTGGTGGTTCAGAGGGGGGTCCTGCTTCTTCAGATGAGGAACCTGCTGGCTCGGAGGATTTTTTGTCTTCATTGAAAATATGTTGAATTCCATTTCTGCTCGCTATTTCGTATGCAAGTGACATAACGTCTTTTCTGGTCAGGCCAAAAAACATCCTCTCACATTTAATGATATGGTCAACCAATTCTTTTTCTATTGCTGGGGGAAGAATGGACGGCCTCCCCAAATGTTTTGTATCACCCATGGCATGTTCGTATTTTCCATCAAGATGATCTTTAAGTGTTGTGGGTGGGATTCCATACGCTCTTGCAGCTGCTCGAAGTCCAAGTCTCTTGTCTATGACAGCTGCCATGGCTGTTGCCAGTGACTGCGTTGACCATGTAGCCCTGCACAATATACCGGTACACCAAGTATTAACAACGCTCATCACTCTGTACTAACTAGATCTACTTCTGGCATACACATGCACAGAAAATAAAAAGAGAAGAGAAGAGAGAGAGAGAGAGAGAGAGAGAGAGAGAGAGAGAGAGAGAGAGAGAGAGAGAGAGAGAGAGAGAGAGAGAGAGAGAGAGAGAGAGAGAGAGTCAAAATCCGAACACACAAGTTCAAATACCGAACACTGTTCGGTATTTGAAACATGGAGTGTTCGGTAATTGAAATCTACCTAACTATTTTAAAACCACGGGGCGCTCAGGCAAGATCTAAGACGAATGCTTTCAAACAGACATATTTGGCAAGCAGATAGATCACACTGTTAATTTCAACCATAACTTTTCACAAAAAGCGACTCAAATTCATACTAGGATCCTAGTCTGCTGTGAGTCATAAAATCATAAAATCACTCACCGTTTTTTTTTGCCGCCTTTATCCGCCATGATTTTTGGTGCAGGATAATCAGGGACGGTACTCTATCACCTCGTGCAGTCCAATTTGAGTAGTCACCTCTTGTTTTCGAGAAATCAGCTGTTCGGTATTAGGCACCGTTCGGTATTTGGGGACTTTCCCCTACGTAGTTACAAATTAACAAAAATATGATGTCGGACAAACATTACTTATAAACTATGGAACTATGTAGGTCAACAGCATAGTTGAAGCAAACCAAAAAGAACAGGAAAAAGCTAGCAGGAGGATGAGGGGGATGGTGGAGGTGGGACGAAAGAATGGTAGGTACATATGAAAGATGAAGGTGGTTAGCGCATACAAAAAGAATATACATAGTACATTGTAAACTGTAATCCAGTGGCAAATAAGCAGTAGTTCGCTGAATATATAATTGAAAAATGTATATAAAATAAGGGTTGTTGGCATGGATATGCGTACTGAGTCAAATTAACAAAAACGACCAGATTTACAGATAAACGATTGGACACTTTCAAAAATAATCTTGTTGGTGCGAAGAGAAAGGTTTTCGCTACCATTTAACAATATTTCAACATGTCTGTAATGTACAGGTAGTGCATTTATTGTAGATAGGCGAGCGTCTACGTACAGAGGGCAATGTGTCAAGTAATGGTCAGCTGTTTCATGCAGGTAGCCGCAAGCGCACTGCGGATTTTCCTGTAAGTGGCGTTTGCACAGGTCAGAATTCAAGTTACTCATGTTTAGGCGCATTCTGCAGTGATGAATCTCTTCCAGTCGTTTACCACAGTAGTAATAGGCAGGTACGTTATAATCAGGAATAGTTAGATAGTGTTTGAATTCGCTAATTGAGTTAGTTGTTTTGATGTTGTCTGGCAAGTTGTTCCAAAGGACAGTGGTAGATGGTATAAAAGATCGACGGTATAATTCAGTTTTGCAAGTGGGAACTCTTCTTTCTGATGGTCTTCTTCGATGATAGGGGTTAACATCAGAAGTTAAAGGTGGCAAAAGTTGTGATAAGTAATGAGGACATTTGCCAAATACCATCTTGTAATATAAGATGAGTTTGTGTCTGCTCCGTCTTTCTTTTAGGTTACAAAATCCCCTTTCTTTATACAGTTTTTCGTGGCTGGTGCCGCGTACACCACCGATTATAGTCAGAATGGCTTCCAAATGTAATTTTTCCAGTGCAGTTTACCAGTACTCGGTGCAGTTGTCCCATAGGATGTCTGCATAGTCAAAATGTGGAAGAACGAAGGATTTGTACATAGTTTCCAGACTTTTACGATTTAATCTGTATTTGTAATATCTTAAACAATTAATTAAGAGGGTGACCTTTTTTACGATGCTTCTCACTTGGAAGTCCCATTTACAATTATTCTGCAAAATTACGCCAAGATGTTTATGTTGGTTCACGTTTTCCAAAACAATATTATTAAAAATGATTGGTTCGGTTGGTATATTATCACGTTTTATGTCTAACAATTCCGTTTTTGCTTCGTTAAATTTAACTTTCCACTGTTTTGCCCAGGTACTAATTTTATTTAGGTCTGCGTTCAAAGTCTGCGCTCGTCTAATTGGATCTTCTAAGGACATGGACATGCTCGTGTCATCAGCAAACAACTTTATAACAGATTCAGTATCATTCACAATGTCATTAATATATATCAGGAATAACAAGGGGCCAAGAACAGAACCTTGTGGAACACCTGCCGGGATACATTTTAATGCAGACTTAGCACCCTTAATAAAAACAGCCTGATGGCGATTTGTTAAATAATCGTGAAACCATTTTAACAATTGTCCTCTTATTCCTGCTAGTTCCAGTTTATATAATAACCCTTTGTGCCAGACTTTTTCAAATGCTTTTGACACATCACAAAAAACAGCTTGAGTGGTAATTCCCATATCGTAATTTACACAAAACTCGTCACAAATCGAAGCCAGCTGACAGATGATAGAGTCACCAGAAATAAATCCTGACTAGACTGTGCAGGTGATAATATATTATTTCGCTGTAAGAAGGTGTAAACATGGCTGTGGACACAGCGCTCCATTACCTTCCCAACACAACTTAATAATGAAATTGGTCGATAATTGTTACAACAATCGGCTGGGCCGGCTTTGTAAATAGGAGTGACATGAGCCGTCTTCCACAAACTAGGATATATACCTTCTCTAAGGCTTCTGTTAAACAAATATGTCAGGGGTTCTGCTATGGCGTCTACAGCAGCAACTAGAAGTCTATTGTGAATAAGATCCGGACCAGTGGCTTTACCTGTATCAAGGCGTTTAATAACCTCTTTAACCTCATCGACTGTAAGATTAATCTCATTAAGTTCGCTGTCTAAAAAATCAGCTTGAGGCAAATTGTCGTCTGGGGTTTCAAGAACGGAATTATGTATGAAAAAAATGTTCAGAACGTTGGCTTTTTCCTGATTTGACTGGTAAATCATATCTTGCCTTCAAAATTAATCGGAGGAATTTCATCAACACCAAGCCCTTTCTTGTCCATGAATGACTTTACCAACTGCCACCACTTTTTAGTACCAAAGGAACCTTGGTCGGAAATACGTTCGTCTAACTCAATATAAAATTGCTGGACTCTGGGGTAATCCAGAGTGCGTCTTTGGGGCGTACAGTAACTTCTTTAACCGGCATGAACTGCTTTGCAACATTCATAAATGTTCTACTAAAATCGTCAATACTATCATTAAACATTTCATTCGTCACCATACCTGTCCAGTCAACTTGTGAAAGAGCGTTACAAAACCCTACTATATTCAATTTATCGTAATTGTAAATAGTTCGTTTGGAGGAGTTACTCACATTTACAGTACTTTTTAGTATCGCCCGTGGCACGCTGTGGTCGCTGCAAATTGGTGGCAGAACATCTACAGATTTAATTAGTTGTGGCGTTTGTGTAATTATGAGATCTATGCAGGTACTGCTTGTTTCAGTTATACGTGTGGGAACATTGACAAGTTGACAGAGCTGATATGAATGCAACATATTGAAAAAATTGTGAGAGGGAAAACTTATAAAATCAACGTTAAAATCACCACAAATTACAAACTTCAATACCTGAATATTTACTTTTCTTAAATTTTCATCTACTAATTCCCAATATTGAACATTTCCATTCGGTGGACGGTAGAATGAACCTATCAAAATACTTTCTTTATTCAATTTTATATCAACCCACACGGCTTCTAGGCCGACGACGTTAAACTCAGGACGGGGTTTATGATACAAATAATTCTTTACATAAATTGCTACTCCGCCATAAGGATGGTCTGGACGGTCAAGTCGAATAGGGGGGCTAAAATTTGGAATCAATAATGAGGAATTATCATCAGAATGCGCTAGCCATGTCTCCGAAAGTGTTAAGACATCGTGCCGTTGAACTTCGGGCTGCAATAAATTAATTGTATTCCTAAGGCTTCTGACATTAATGTGTACGACACTGATTTCATGCTCGTGTTCAGGACCTGGGTTCTTTTCTACATCCCCTGATAAGTACAACGTCGACTGTGCAAACGGGGTTACAAGACTTGACTGCGGGTCATTAAAATCAACATTATTTGTTTTTGCCAGCTTGGTGTTGTTTAATAAAGCTGACCAGTTTTTAAAGCTGAAGGTAACACAACAAAAAACGAACAATGATAACGGAACGCGGGCTGATGATTTAAGTGAAGTTAAAATCACAAATGGTAACACAGAAGATTCACATAAGAAAGCAAGTTTGCGACAGAGAACTACTGCTTTTCCATAGAAACACCCAATTCTGGCCCTGTACATGCTTAAATTAACTGACATATCCTATCAGGATCAGGAACATAAAAATGGCCAGAGGGAGGGTGTATCTGCGGGCTGGTCTGAGAAGAATTGCGCTACAAAAAGACAACAGAAAAAACAAGGGTAAAGTTTGTAAAGAGGGTTCAAAAACAAGATTAAGTAAAGAACGTATATATGTTACAGGCATTAAGTGAAACCAGGCATTACGCGTAATGCCTGAAATGTTCAGGCATTACGCGTAATGCCTGTGACCACTAGGCATTACACGTAATGCCTAAAAATACCAGGCATTACACGTAATGCCTGAAATTTGACTCTCAAAATTACGCTTATTGCCTGAAGCAATTCAGGCAATACACATAACATAAAATAATAATAATAATAATAATGGTGATTTCTATAGCGCTTTCGAACACACAAAGCGCTTTACAAAAGCAATAACAACATCATTACCAGAATGACGCCATTGACGGAATAGAACACAATCATAAACACTTTACAACAAAACCAAAAACAAAACATAAATGTTACAAAAATCCAGAGGCTCTTACAGGAACGAACTCTCAGTATACACAACAATTATAATGCACACACACACACACACACACACACACACACACACACACACACACACACCCACCCACACATGCCCACACACACGCACACACACACACACACACACACACACACACAGTAAACATTGTTCATCCAAAAGTGCACATTCACAGGGTCGCGACAACTACATCATCAACATTAACCTTCTAGAATGCTTCTCTGAAGAGGTGAGTCTTGAGATTTGCCTTGAAAGAAGGCAGAGATGGGCTGAGACGTAGAGACAAAGGGAGTTTGTTCCAGATATGATCAGCTGCGACTGAAAGACAGCGGCCACCATGATCGTCCCTCTGATACTTAGGAGCTTTGACAAATTTATTTTGGGAGGCAGAGCGGACAACCCTTTCAGGATTGTTTTTCTGCACGAGATCGGACAGGTACTGTGGAGCCGTGCCCGCGGCAATTTGATAGAATATGCAGCAGATCTTGTATTTAATTCTTTGTTCGACTGGAAGCCAATGTAGCTGTTTGAGTAGAGGCGTGACGCTTTGTTTCATAGGTGTTCGAAACACGAGTCTAGCGGCAGCGTTCTGGACTAGTTGCAGGGGCTTGGTGACAGATTTGGGACATTCAGCGAGCAGTGAATTACAGTAGTCTAATCTAGAGAGTATGCCGGAACAGACTAGTCTTTTGGTTGCGTCTTCGGTAAGGTACTGTCGAATGGAACCTATACGCCGGATCTCCATTCGCGCTGCTTTACATGTTTGGACTACATGCTGTTTCATGCTAAGATCTTTGTCAAAAAAGACTCCGAGATCACGGGATGTATCCGAGAACTTGATGTCAATATTGTTCAAAGAGATGGCCTGTGGGAGTTCTGAAATAGACTTAGCATTGGTAGGGGTGGAGTATGAAAAACGCATGGCTTCAGTTTTGTCGTCATTTAGTTTGAGTTTGTTCTCTTCCATCCATGCCCCGACATCTCTCACACACTCCTGTAGCGACAGAACCAAATCTGGGTACTTGTCATGCCTATTGCACTGAACAGTTATCCATTACCTCTTGGATGACGGTGAGAACATGTTTTAGGACAAAGTGTTGACAAAATGTCATGGTGTGAATATAATAATGAGTGATGGTTCGCAATGCAAAATAATGTATTTCTGACATAGTGTTCACCACAGTTTGAATTTCACGTAAGTGTGAGTGTATGTCACAATGGAAAGCCGAGGTCCAATATTTCCAGTCGAGTTTTCACCAGTTGCTTATTCGTCACCATGGAGGATAATGAAAAAGAACAATTGTTTACTCGACGTTTGTTTGAACATTATGAAAAGGACGGCAGAAAGTTGCTCCCGAAAGCTGTGTACTTCAGAACAATCGAAGAAGTAAAAGCTGCCTTCCAGAAAACGACAAAGTCACGTCATGAGTATCGTGCATCTCTAGGGAAAGTAAGTGATGTGTGGTGTTTGTCAAAAACAGATTTGAGTGTTGGTATTCAGCTCTACGTCTATCGTGAAACAATACTGAAACCGGGTTATCTCCAATGCTGTCTCTGATAGAGTAATTGACACATAATTATAATGTCAAAGGGAGGTAACAAAAAAAAGGCTTAGGACACTGACTGTATCGTTCTTGCTGGAACAAAAACAGCTAATAAGAAAATTGCGTTGTGTTATTTCACAAACCGGGGCTGTTGAAAGCTACGATATCAAATTAGTATTAATGTTCGGGGTGTTGCAGGTAGCTTTGTTTCCTCCTTGGGGATGAAGCTACCAGGGGAAGGGATTGTGTTGGAGGTGCGGGTAGAGGGGTAGCCCTCCCGGTGCTCCCCCTTGGACCTCCCTAGTCTAGGACCCTGGGTCTTCGCGAGGTGGCCATTGTGGCGTAATCCCTCCGGACTAGCATAACGTTTCCCTATCCCAAGACCGACCGTGCGTGGTCTATGACCACATCCTCTACGAGGTGACCCTATCAACTAGGCAGCGAAAGCCCCTAGGCGAAACACGGCGGATCTAGAGGAGAGAACCTCGATAAAAAATTTGAGCTGCCATGAAGACGGAGCATGTTGGCTGAGGACAGCGGGCAGACCTTCTGTGCCGACACCCATCTACAGGAGAAAACCAGGCATGCACGCATCAAACCCAACATGGCCATACAAACGAAACGAAAGTATTAATGTTCGCTTGAGAAACACTGTGTAAACGGGGTTTTTTTTCTCATAAGGAAGATTTGTTATTATCATTCGACGTAAGTTGTTCATGATCTTTTGTAGTTTGAATGTAGCGCTCGGGTACATTGACATGTTGTTGTTGTTTTAGCAAGATAAATTCAATCTGGACCCTGTCCTACGTGTTATAATTATATCCGACTCACTGCCGAGAGTTATGGTATATTGTTTACAACGTTGATAAACATGTCCTGTTATTGCCATTAAATAGTTGTCATTTACTTTAATTTTCAGATTCGAGGTATTAAGATGCAGTGACATCGAAAGGCTTGTACAGAAAAGGACTGACACAGCTGAGGAATCCATTCTCTACTATGCTACCCTTGAAGAAACATACGATATCGTCAAGAGAGCGCATGTGGCCACAGGCCATGGCGGTCGTGACCGCATGGAGAAGGAGTTGCACAAGAAATACGACAACATACCACGCCACGCGCGCGATAGAACTTTACAAATCTTTGTGCGCAGAGTGTTAGAAGAAGAAGAAACGAGCGAGAGTCAAAGGTGTTGTTGTTCGACCGATTCTATCAAACGATATTCTATCCCGGGCTCAGATCGATCTTATTGACATGCAGTCGCTGGCTGACCGAGGTCATAAATGGATTTGTGTGTACCAAGATCATGTCAGCAAACTCTGCATTCTAAGACCAATGAGAACCAAAAGAGCTTCGGAAGTTGCGAGTCACATCCTAGACATTTTTCTATCATCAATCATAAATTACTAGAGTAGTGTATGTGTGTGGGGACGAGTGCATGGTGTTACACAAGTACATGGTGTTGCACACGTAAAACATATCACAATGAATGCACACAATAACAACGACAACAACAACAACAACAAATCAACAACCACAAACCACCACCCACCAACCAACCACGACCCACCACGACCAACTACCAAACAACCAACCACGACCCCCACCACCAACCACCAACCACGACCAACTACCAACAAACAACCCACAAACCACCAACAAATAACATCAGCAGAAACCTCACCAACGACAATTGCAGAGAGGTTTCAGGCATTATATACGTTTAGGCATTACGTGTAATGCCACCGCAACACGGTGGCCTAGTGGTAAGGCGTCCGCCCAGTGAGCGGGAGGTCGTGGGTTCGAACCCCGGCCGGGTCATACCTAAGACTTTAAAATTGGCAATCTAGTGGCTGCTCCGCCTGGCGTCTGGCATTATGGGGTTAGTGCTAGGACTGGTTGGTCCGGTGTCAGAATAATGTGACTGGGTGAGACATGAAGCCTGTGCTGCGACTTCTGTCTTGTGTGTGGCGCACGTTAAATGTCAAAGCAGCACCGCCCTGATATGGCCCTTCGTGGTCGGCTGGGCGTTAAGCAAACAAACAAACAAACAAACGTGTAATGCCTAGTGGTCACAGGCCTGAACATTTCAGGCATTACAAGTAAATGCCTGGTTTCACTTAATGTCTGAAACAGGTTTCAGGCATTACGTGTAATGCCTGACAATGATTTTCAGGCATTACACGTAATGCCTGGTATTTTTAGGCATTACGTGTAATGCCTAGTGGTCACAGTGGTGAACATTTCAGGCATTACGCGTAATGCCTGGTTTCACTTAATGCCTGTAACACATACACGGCTCCATATAAAATAGAGTAAAAGTTGGCAACCTTACTGAATCCGTGGAACCAAAAAACACATGAGAGCACAGCCCGTATCCACCACAAAGACATTAGAACTGAGAGCTACAGAATCCTCGCTCAAGGCTGTCCGCCATCTTGGCTGTTGCTGTTGTGTGTTTGTGTCTTTCCACATCTGACACTCCCAATGACAACCTTTAATTTAAGCTCCTAAGGGAAGCATACTAATGTATGCATGACATCACAGGGCTTTTGCTAGTATGTATTTTTGTTTGCAAGTTTGCCGCCGAAGTTCCGAAGTTTACGTTCAGCATTTCTTGAGAAATTGAGTCCAGGATTTGGTATGAAATGATACGAATTATGAATCAGTTTAGAATAAATGTATAGTTCCTGTCACAAAAGTCGCCATGGTAAAAGTTTGTTGACTCTCATTTCACGATAGAAAACAGTATATGTTGTAAGTCTGATACATAAAAATGGGGAATCCGAAAGCCCGAATTCAAAAACCGACTAGAATTCTTCAAGTCTATTTGGATTATGTAAAACTTTAACGTCTTTTTCTTTGTCCCGGAAGATTAAAGCGATCCACAAAATAGTAAATGTTTTACTGCAGGACTAGAACACATAGCCACCCAAAAGGTTCCAGACCTATGCTATCACATATTTTTTATCAATACAGAAACAAGTACAGCCGCACTGACACACAGAGACAAAGACAGACAAAGAAACACACACAGAAACAGAGACAGACAAAAATAACAGACACAGAGTGACAGACACGTTCACACTTTAACAGAAACAGACAGACATACAGACACCCACACACACACCAGTTCACACACACACACACACACACACACACACACATATTCTTGTAGAACCATAACCACCAACAACAACAACAACGCAACAACTGACCTTGTTGGCTGCCAAGCGCCGTTGTAGCGATAGAACTCAGCATCCTGAGCATCGATTGGATACTCGTCGAACAAACCCCAACGGAGATGGGCCCACTCGTGAACCAGAGTTTTCTCTGTAGACAAACATAGCGTATGTTCATGACGAGCGTCTCACCAGCGATATTCTGCGAGTATTATTTGATATACGTTTTGCTTGTTTGTTGTTTCTTTGCTAGCATGTTGTTGGTTTTTGGTTTTTATTTGCTTGTTTGTTTGTTGTTTTTCTCTGTTTGTGTGATTGTTTTCTTGTTTGTTTGTTGTTTTTCTTTGTTTGTGTAATCGTTTTCTTGTTTGTTTGTTTGTCAGTTTTCCTGTTCAATCTTTCTTTATAAATAACTGTATTAACTGCTGTCAGAAGCCTTATATACTAGTATTTCAACCACTTGTGCTGCTGTCCATTTTTTCCGTTAAATTCAGTCCCTCGTGTATTCAACTGGGACCACAAAGACAACACAAAAGAAACTTTTACTCTGTGTGAGTGTGTGTGTATGTGTGTGTGTGTGTGTGTGTGTGTGTGTGTGTGTGTGTGTGTTTGTGTGTGTGTGTGCGTGCGTGCGTGTGAGTGAATGCGTGCGTGCGTGCGTGTGTGTGTGTGTGTGTTTGCGTGTGCGCGTGCGTATGTACATGAGCATGTGCCCGTGTGCCTGTGCATGTGCGTGTCTGTGTGTCTATGTGTTCATCTGAGCGACTCTGCATTACGATGAACTTGACCGGCGGTCATCTAAATATATCTACATGCATATAATCATCAAAAAGACAGGAGGGCATAAAATCTCTCATTGCGTTAAGCTCAGACCAGCAGGACAAGGAGGAAGAGAGGGTTTAATGGCTCCTGTGTTTAGGCATGGAACCGACACTCGGACAATGCCTACCTGGCTGTCCCCACTTATGTATGACGTCATCATCGAGCAGGTAGGAGGGCGTGAGATGGATGTACAGTCCGGGCTGACCG
>NC_090248.1:50258519-50263519 GCF_037325665.1 Littorina saxatilis | reverse complement strand
TTTAGGCAGCCATACGCCGTTTTCGGGGGAAGAAATGTGTTCAAAAGTGGAACTCTTCAGTATATACATGATAATTATAGTGCACGGTGACACAGTATAACGGTCAGTTACACGAATGTTCGCCTCGTTAGGTCAATAAGGTGCCAAACTTCTTAACGCGGGAGAGATCTACGGCTGGACCACGCGTTTGTTTAGACACAACAGTATATATAGCTCGTGGCCCATGCGTCACTCAAGTTGTGTCAGTGCAGTGAGGTACATGTTTACGGCGATGCCGTTCTCTCAGACGCAGGATGATATGTCGCCCTTTCTCAGCATTGAGGTGCAATTGCGACGTCTGAGTTGACGAAAAGTGAACTGGAACAGGACAATCTGATAGGATTTTTCACAAGAGCTGTTTTTCCTTCACACAATCCTTTACAATATTTCTTCCAAAATCCAACTTTTGTTCTTCTTTTTTTTCTTCTGAATTCAATATTCATTTAGTATTTAAATCCCAAGAGCCAGTAACGTATGTATCAGTAACGTCTGTAACGGTAACGTACGTATGTATCGCCCTTTGCTTTGATGGCCGATACCGAAACGCAGGGTGACGATGAAATTAAGCGTGTTTTCTTCCATAGAGCATGTGTGTGGCACATCCTGTGATACGCGTGAATTGCCCATGTTCTGGAATACTTTCTTGTAAACCATAGGTAACGTGTGTATCGTTCAAAAGAACGCACTTAACGACAAAGTCGAATCTATGAACTAACAGCAGGCTTGCGGCATATTCAGTGTGTACAAGGTGTTAAAATACATTCATTTGTTAAACTTTAAAATCTAAATGCAAGTCAGCTGTCTGTGAACATACTGGCTATATTTGAAACTTGTATTCGCATGTTTGTGACTGGGCAAACAAGATGCTATTTTCGGCTTTCGGTCATTTTCTTCCGCGGGTCATCCTACAAATATTATTATTATAGTGAGTATTTCTACGCACATACCCTCCCAGAGGGAGGCTCATGGCAAGACAAGATACACACTTCTTGACCGAAAACTCTCTAGCAATGCACTGGAAGCACTGACCGAAAGTAGGGTAATGAAGACTGAGTAAAACAGGTTAATCCAGCGTGGTCACTGCTGTCCGTTACCCTGGAGATGAATCTCCGGCAGTTTTTCACAGGTGGCATACTTGTCTTGTACACTGCCAAGATTCTGTTTCATCTCAAGTCTTTACCATACGGAGCTAAATACTTAAATTGTGGTGTACGGTACGACCTTCTCAATCACTGTACATGACACTTGTTTACTCACCGGTACACTCAAATGTCTGGACCTGAGATTAAGGACGGGTGAGGGATTGTAACGTGTGCAACTGGCACATTTTCCGTACTATACGGGGAGTGCAAAAAAAGGCCTATACGTAAATTTTAAATTCTCATGCATTACTGTCATATTTTACATATACGCAGCCAAGCGTTGACATTTATAAGTATCAATTCATTCAACAGAAACATGCACCGGTGTAATACGAGAAAATTACTCCCACGAGATTTTTACTCCGGAGTAAACATTTCGTACGAAAAAGTTACTCCCTTTACGAAAAAAGCACTCCCCCATTGCACGAGAAAATTACTCCCCAAGACAGGTGAGTTCCGAGTAAACATTTCGTACAAAAATGTTACTCCCCTGACCAATAAATAACGAATAAATTACTTTGCGCATGGACTTTAAAATGGAAAGTCACTTTTAATTGTCAAAAGACAGAATTGTTGGACATTTGTAGGCAAAAAAATGTGTTACTTCCACCATTGTATTTTGAAGATGCACTTTTGATTGATGTTGAAAATCACAAGCACCTTGGCGTCATCCTACAAGGTAATTGTAAATGGGATTCCCACATAAAAAGTCTCATTGCTAAGTGTAGAAAGTCAATTGCGTGTTTTGGTTTATTCAAGTATCGTCTAAACAGAAAATCGCTTGAAGTTATATACAAATCCTTTATATTACCATTGTTTGATTACGCGGACGTTATTTGGGATAACTGTTTGTGTTTGTCAGACGAGTTGGAGACCTTGCATCTCGATGCAATCCGAATTATTGTAGGTGCAGTTCGTGGTACAAGCCACCAAAAATTGTATAATGAATCGGGTTTTGTGCCCCTGAAAGAAAGGCGACGTCGTCATAAACTCTTGTTGTACTATAAAATTGTAAATCGTTTAACCCCAGCATATTTATATTCCAAACTGCCTGTCTTGGTTTCCGATGTAAATCCTTACCACAGACGACGCCCTCTTGAACGTAAGGTTCCATTATGCAGAAGTGAGTTATGTAAATCTTCATTTTTTCCTTCAACGACAGCTTTGTGGAATAATCTTCCAGAAAATATACGACACACGCAGTCAATTGGTGAATTTAAAAGATTTTTGATGAATGGAGATGTTGTTGTTCCACAGTATTATTATTTAGGCAACCGTAAGGCACAGGTATTTCACAGCAGGTTGAGATTAAATATGAGCGATTTGCAACAAGACCTTGTTTAACCGACACCTCTCTGACAATTTAGAATGCACGTGTGGAGTACGCCCGGAAGACGCTGAACACTTTTTGTTACATTGTCCAAAATTTAAAGAACATAGAACCATTGTATTCAATAGTCTACCAACCTACGCTCTGGATTGCAAAACACTTTTGTTTGGCGATACTGACTTAACTATATCTTTGAATACGAAAATATTTTCTGCTGTACAAGATTACGTTATGTCAACTGATCGCTTCGGCTGATATTATATTAACAGTGACAGCAATAGATGTAGCAAAGCATTCTCTCTCTCTCTCTCTCTCTCTCTCTCTCTCTCTCTCTCTCTCTCTCTCTCTCTCTCTCTCTCTCTCTCTCTCTCTCTCTCTCTCTCTCTCTCTCTCTCTCTTTATTTGTATAAAATATTATGAAATATTTTGAAAGAAAAGGGTTGAAGTTATCGCTTGTTCGCCATGTCTTGTTATCAGAATGTGTATTGATTATTAGTTTTGGAACGTGTCCATAAGCAGTCTGCTTGTTAACGTTCTTAATGTTCTTACTGTTTATAACGTGTATAAAAGAAATTAATAACAAGAAGAGCAAACGCTCGATCGAGTCACTTTCGCAGTTCTGAATATTATATGAGGCATCAGATGGACAGGAAGAAATTGCTATTCACAACACAATGAGTCACGTTCACATAAAATTTGAGCCCGGTCACTTTTATAGTTTCCGAGAAAAGCCCAACGTTAAGTTGTGTGTTGCCGAACAGAAAAGGCTAGTTATCTCCCTTGTTTTTCTGATAACGTTCGTAAAAGGCTACAGATGTAAATACTTTGATGTAAAGAATAATCCTACAAAGTTTCAATCACATCCGATGAACTTTGTCAAAGATATAAAATGTCTAATTTTTCCTTTGACGCTGACCTGTGACCTTGAAAAAGGTCAAAGGTCAACGAAACCATCGTTAAAGTGTAGAGGTCATTGGAGGTCACGACTAAACAAAATATGAGCCCGATCGCTTTGATAGTTTCCGAGAAAAGTCCAACGTTAAGGTGGTGTCTACGGACGGCCGGCCGGCCGGACGGCCGGCCGGACAGACTAACACTGACCGATTACATAGAGTCACATTTTCTCAAGTGACTCAAAAACACGCTTAAACCAATAAATTACTTCACGAGCAATTTAACTTCCCATGCCAGGTGTACGAAATTTTTACTCCCTTGTCCCCTGTTAGTCTTGGTGGTGGAAGGGGTGGAAGGAGGGTAGCGCGACATTCGTGTGCGCGAGATCACTTATTGGCATTATCCCTTCACCCGCATCCCATTTTTGCGTACGAGATTTTTACTGGAAGTAAAAAAAAATGGGGAGTAAAAAATTCGTGGAGGGAGTAATTTGTTCGTGCCTTGGGGAGTTCTTTTCTCGTACGAAAAGTGTACTCGGAGTAAGAATTTCGTACGAAATATTTACTCCGGAGTAAATTTTCGTGGAGTAAAAATTTCCTGTTACACCGGCTCCTCTGTCATGCTGCCAGACATTGAGATGGTTGATTACAGCTAAACACGCACACTCCTTGGTATAGCGTGACTCTCACTGCCAGCTTTCCACTACAACAATAATTATGAGGAGAAGGGCAGAGATCAGAGGAGAGTGACTGACACATTTTACGTGTGTCACGATACAGAATTTAAAAGTGATAATACAGGGCACTGACCCCAAAAATATAAGCCAACAACCCACAAAAATGCGTATACGTTGACCGGTTAAAGGCACAGTCAGCCTCCCGTAAACCATCACAGACACTGTCAGGCTTTTACACACAGTACAAACACCCTTTCGTTTAAACACTCACCGCTTGAGAATATCCCAGGTGCCCTACGTAAAGAGCGAGCAATTTTCAAAGAAATATTTTTGCGTGACCAGCCGGATTGTCTGATAAGACAATCGGACGACGCGCTTTGGCGCTAGACCTAACTTTTAAAATCTAAATAATAAATTGACAGCTTGTTACACAAACATTCTTAAATCATAAAAGAATTCTTTTTTCATCAAGACAAGATCAGAACAACTCGAAGTTTTGAAAGTTTACAAAATGATAGCCCGGAAGTGTGTCCCGCAAAACATTGGTTTTCGTAGCAGACGAATGTTCTGCATGTCGCCAGTTTCTTTGAACGGCCAACCACCACTCAGTTCGTATGACTCGCAGTCGTTTGTTGCGTTTTAGATTCAGAGGTAAACAATAACGAGCTATTGCAGATACAGCGATTCGCATTGAAATCACAAACTGACTACTAAATTGTGAAAAAAAGGAAGTGGATCACACGGGTTCACGATGGCTCAGGGGTTAGATAAACCACGAAAACAGGTGTGTGGTTTACGCGAGCTAAATAGCCATTCAAACGAACTGTGTCATTTAATGCTGGTAAATGCTATTGCAAGTGTGTTCGATAAGGTTAGAACTGCTTTTTTTCATGAGAAGAATTAAATCGTTCTGTAAACC
>NC_090248.1:50246019-50253519 GCF_037325665.1 Littorina saxatilis | reverse complement strand
AACTGTTCTTAGATCGGGTAGAAGAACCAGGGGGAAAAACATGAGCATTTTGTTTTCATTTCACGGCATTGCCGGTTGGCGTCGAGGCACCCTCTGAGAATCAAGAGATTAAAAAAAAAATGTGTTTGTGTTTGCTTGAGAGAGGTTAAAATAGACGCGACGTTCACTGGTTTGTTTCCGCTCTAAACGCCCTAGGGATCGAGTTGCTTTCTTCGTAGATTTCAGAAACAGTGCTCATGAACTGTATGCCACTTATTAGAGTCTTGTTATTTAACTATGTTTGCACCAAGTGGCATACATGATGAAAAGAAACGGTTGATTTACACATACACTGAGGCCTAAAAAACAAATAGGTGTGGTTACGGTAACCCGACCTACCCTATTTTTAGGGGCCGACCCTATAACTTTTTATTACATTTGTCAAAACAACAACAAAAAACGCAAAAAAACAAAAAAACAAAAAAACGAGTGCAGAAAACGCAATGAAAGCGAAAGCGCTCGAGTCGCACACTTATTTCCCTGTCAAGTAGGTTTAAATTGTACACATTAAAAAAAAAAGTTTAAAAAAAAAAGTGATTGCCTACCTTTCTACCCTATTTTTGGGGGGCTATGTTACCTTAACCACACCTATTTTTATTTTATGGCCTAAGTAGAAAATGTTGTTTCCTACCCCGACCCCTTACCCCCGCACCCAACGGCCACCGACCCATCAGAATTAACTATCTCCAAAAAAAGGCAAAGAAAACAACAACAACAACAACAACAACAACAACAACACCGGAAACAAGAAAGTTTTCACCACGCCCAGAAAAATTCTTCTTCCCTTAATCTAAACAAAGAAGTGACTGTGGTAAGATGAACAAAGTTTAAAAAAACAAAGGAATACTGTACTCACCAATACAAGAACGAGACAAGACGGTACGAATTTTGTGTGTATTCATGTGTTTGGTTGTGTGTGTGTGTGTGTATGTGTGCGTGGGCGTGCGTACGTTTGTTTCCCCCCCCTCTCCCCCCCCCCCTTTTTTTCCCCTCTGTCCCCACCCCCCCCCCCCCCCCTTTTATGAATGTGTATCACTTTTAGTCTAGTATGCCTGTGCCCATGACATCATCCAACCACTTCTCTCCCCTTTCATTCATTTCCGTTCCTAGAGTTCCCTCCCTTTTTTGCGTGTTTCCCCTCCATTTTCTTTCAAACCTTGTTCGTTCCGTGTTGCGTCTGCTTTTTGTTGTCTTTTGTGTTCTTGTTTTTCCTGATGAAGCTTCCATAAGCGAAAATTCCTACCGTCTTTTCTCGTTCTTGTATTGGTGAGTACATTATTCCTTTGTTTTTAACTTTCTTCTTCCCTTGGTAAAACAAAGGCCTCTGTTAGACTATATACGTGCTGTTTTCTGCTTTTACGTGTGAAGCCGTGACAACAGTAATTTGTTACCCACAATGCCTCGGGGCGAGAATCGTGACAGTGCCTCCCCTGTTCTGTGTTACTGTGAGGTCGTGGGCTCACAAACTTAAAACAAAAGTTAGTTTGTTAGCGGTGGCCAATATGAAAAAAAACCTTAGCATACATATATAATTATATGCATGACCCTTTCGTTGAAAAGATGAGACCTCAGAGAGCAGAGAGTGAGCATGAGGGAAAGTGTGGAAAACAATATGAATAAAACTGTCCATGTTTTTTTATGTGCACAAAAATTACCAACAACTACGAAACTGTCACCTGCGCTGCTTATTATTAGTTGAGGAATAAAGAGTCTTTCTCTATCCTTCTCGTCGTTACACAACTCGTCCTACTTTTTTTCTGACACGTCACATATATGTTTTGTGACTATTACAGGAATTGTATCTTTTTGCATCAACAGTTATCGCTGTGGAGTAAAAGACACGACGGTAGACTACATTGTATACAGGCATAACAATGCACTGTTGACCGTTCAGAAATGGTTATTAGTTGTATGTTTAACAAAATGATCCCATGTGGAAATCACAGGGTCGGAGGGAGGTAAGGGTAGTGCTGGGGGTGGGGGGGGGGGGGGGGGTGCGCGCTAGTGACAATGAAGTACGATGGGGGGGGGGGGGGGGGGGTACGATCCGTTCAACTTCGACAACAATGTTCAAATATGACATGCTCTTATTTGAGCTTACATTAATATTAGAAATAGTTTTAACTCGACATGTTAATGCTAAGAAGGAGTATGATTTATAGCGTAATGTTGACGTTAGCGTGCACACATGTTTTCTAACTATACACTCACTGCTTTGTTTCTTCGAACATAGACAAATTAATTCACAACGCTAAAATATGTCAAAACTGAATGTCTACGGACATGAGAGCACTATCACAGAGTGTTCATGGTGAGGTTGTCGCAGTGTTTTGTTGAGAGAGAAAAACGTACACGCGATGTTTTCGCAAGGTACGTAATTTTAACTGTATTTTCTGTTCATGTATGAAATGGTATCACAATCACACGACTGCAAAAACCAGAACGGAGCTTTTAGCGTGTAACTTGTAAGTTTCGTTGAGTTAAGCACCAATGTGTTTTAGGCTGAGGTTGTGTCTTTCTTTCCATCCAACTGACAGACGGTATACCTCAACAACTGCGACATTGAAATTAGTGCATTGAAGTATCAACTGTGCACACATGTCGACAGGCAACTTTTAACTACAACTGTTTTGGTTCTTTCCTTTATCAATTTCTTCGCTCTTAATGTTGTGCGAGTTTAGAGACCATGCATGCAGACAAATCGCAATGAAGCAGATTAGGGGGTACACGCATGGTGTAGTTAGTCTTCGCATTTTCCAATTAGCGACATTCGTTGTACCAACCGGGATCTGTGAAAAGGTGCTGTGATATGAAGGAATCGAAGTTAAACAGGAATTGTTGTTGTGTGTGTTTTTTGT
This sequence comes from Littorina saxatilis, assembly GCF_037325665.1. Classification (NCBI taxonomy): domain Eukaryota; kingdom Metazoa; phylum Mollusca; class Gastropoda; order Littorinimorpha; family Littorinidae; genus Littorina; species Littorina saxatilis. Next base: position 50,250,622 of record NC_090248.1, on the reverse strand, counting down.
GGTTTTTTATAGTCAGTAAGCAAACGTCTCCAAGTACTAGCTACTATAATACCGCCTGACCTTGGCATAGACACCTTTTCAATAACTCGTAATTCATGTTTTAGCACGAGTGGATTTGTATGGGTATGACCGTTTTTACCCCGCCATTCAGGCAGCGTACGCCGATTTCGGGGGAAGCATGCTGGGTATTTTCGTGTTTCTGTAACCCACCGACCTCTGACATGGATTACAGGATCTTTTCCGTGCGCACTTGGTCTTGTGCTTGCGTGTACACACGAAGGGGGTTAAGTCACTATCAGGTCTGCACATAAGTTGACCTGGGAGATCGGAAAAATCTCCACCCTTAACCCACCAGGCAGCCGCGGCCGGGATTCGAACTCACGACCTCCCGATTAGGAGTCTTATCCACTACGCCACTGCGCCCGTCGGTCTGGGTCCAATACTTGCAACGTGCGAACGAGCACCAATCTTTTTGTCTCACTTTTTTCCATTTCAAAGGACCCGCATAGCAAAATAGGTCGAAGGGACGTTAAAAACTTTGCAACCAACCACATCCTTTCAAACTTTCAGGTCCAAAGTCAGCTTCTTTTTAATGTTGAGAGTTCTCCTTGTTGTGTCAATTCGTGACGAAAGAAATAGTGTTGAACGTTGTGCAATAAGGAACAAAACCTCACGATTTTGCACCGGAGCGCGTCTGATGTTGCTCTAAAACCAAGCTTTTTTCCCCTTTTTTCTTTCTTTCTTTTTTTTAAGTATGGGATCAAGCAACATTAACATAATGAAAATGAAAATGTATATCTGCGGTTATTTTTCAACGACAAATAACTCACGCTTTAAACATAACGACATCAAACAGTAGTTTGACCTGATTCCAGCACTTACGCACAACAGATGGTTGATTACATGATACGTCGCCATCAATCACACTAACTGTAGAGTTAAAGGACAATGAAAAAATGCTCCAGTGAAAATCTCTCTCTCTCTCTCTCTCAATTTAAGCATGTCGCTAAAGGACACCAAAGAGAACATTAATGTCTTCGAGTACGTCCACATTGGGGAGTTTTGTTACCTAACATGTCATGTTTTCTTTTGATTTGTTGAGGATTTTAATGCTAAGTTTTTGGCATTATACAGGTATCAAAGCTCCCCTCTCTCTCTCTCTCTCTCTCTCTCTCTCTCTCTCTCTCTCTCTCTAACTCTCTCAATCTCTTTCTCTCTCTCTGTCTCTGTGTCTCTGTCTCTCTCTCTCGCTCTGTCTCTCTCTCTCTGTCACTCTCTCTCTCTCTCTCTCTCTCTCTCTCTCTCTCTCTCTCTCTCTCTCTCTCTCTCTATCTCTCTCGTGTGTGTTTGTGGGGGTGTGTGTTTATGTGTGGGGGTGTATATGGGTGTGTGGGTGTGTTTATGTGTGTTTATGTGTGTGTGTGTGTGCGTGTGTGTGTGTGTGTGTGTGTGTTTGCGCACGCGTGTGTGTGTGTGTGTGTGTGTGTGTTTGCGCACGTGTGTGTGTGTGTGTGCGCACAATTGCATGTACACATATATCTGCATGAACTCGTATACGTATTCGCATCATAGTTACAGCATACTTGCACGATGCGCCCGTGCATGCAAAAGTGCGTGAGTAATAATTATAGTAATAATGGACATTTGCTATAGCGCATAATCATATATATGCTCAATGCGCTTTACATTTACAATTTTTATGCCGTGTGAGATGGAATTTTTTACACAATATATCACGCATTCACATCGGCCAGCAAACCTCAAGCCTATTAGGGCGAGCATTCACCTTTCACGGCCTATTATTCCAAGTCACACGGGTATTTGGTGGACATTTTTATCTGTGCCTATACAATTTTGCCAGGAAAGACCCTTTTGTCAATCGTGGGATCTTTAACGTGCACACCCCAATGTAGTGTACACGAAGGGACCTCGGTTTTTCGTCTCATCCGAAAGACTAGCACTTGAACCCACCACCTAGGTTAGGAAAGGGGGGAGAAAATTGCTAACGCCTTGACCCAGGGTCGAACTCGCAACCTCTCGCTTCCGAGGCAAGTGCGTTTACCACTCGGCCACCCAGACCCAGGCACCGAATGAGTGTGTGCATGTGCGTAAAGCCTCACATTAATTGGGCGAAGTTGACTTCGCGAAGCTGTCTGCACGACGTTTTGGCACCGAATGTTTGGTCAAATCGACTTCGGGTTCAATTAAGGACTGCAGCCTTAAGCTAGCTTACCTCGAGCCTTCTGAGCATGGGTTCCTCCTGTTTGAGGTAGGGGTTGATGGCGATGACGATGCCCTCGTAGCCGTGGTCCACCAGCTCCACCTTCCCCGCCACCTCTCCCGCCAATAACATCCACATCAGCGCCAGCACCACCGCCTGTCCCCAGCCGCTGCGACGACAACCTTCTGCCATTGTGACTTTTCTAACGCTGGCAGCGGTTTTCTGTTCTAGCTTCGTTTAGACCTTGGGCCTGTCTCGTTTGCAAGAATCTGTAGGATGAGACAAAGGACTGCCTCGAAGTGTTCTGCTTTTCCGTTCTAGTTTCAAGTTCTCAAATGACCGTTTGCTTCAGATTCAACAGTTCCTAAGATGTTTGTAACGAGGAAATTTCCCACGTTGAAAGGTAGGTGTGGAGGCTCCTGTCATGTACATAAAGTCCTTGATGACACTACAGGACACTGCACTGCTTGGCCGCGGCACATCACCACAAAACGTAAACGCAGTAAATCTTCTTCAATGCTGTTCTATGACAGCTTATTTTAGGATTGGGTAACGAAATTCAGCTTGCTTCTCATACTGTTTGACGAACGATGCTTTGTTTTTCACATAGGCTTTCAAATAACAATGATTTGTGAAGAACGCTCTTTCCCTTGACAATGAAATCCTGTATCTCCAACGAGATGATTCACCCAGCCAAATATAGTTAATGAGATGACCAGGAACACTTTCTCCATCAAAGATCCTGTAGTGGAAGATGATCCGTCAAGTTTTAATACTTTATGAACTATTTGTTGACAAATTTAATGACTTGAGCACTTTCTGCCCGTGCTAGTAGTGAGGTGTGGCCCCGAACAAACAACCTGCAGCTACGGGTTCTGTTGTTTCGAATATCCTCTTGCAGTCCTGAGACAGAAACAAAACTACGTAAGCTTTACCAGCGCCAGCACTATATACTGACTACTGTTCTCTTGTTCTTTAAGGCTATTAATTTCTTCCTCGGCGTGCACCTGTCGTTCTCGGCGAAAGAAAAAACAATCTGGCCTGTTGTAAAAAAATTAATTTCACAAAGCACTATGACAAAAATGTCAAACCAAGTGAAGCGTACATTATGATGTAAAAATGTACAGCGTTCGCGAAAACCACTTCTATAATGCACAGCGTGTAGTGCTAGAGCAATGATGCACGAGCGCTAGAGTACCGAAGTAATACAAAGGGGTTATGTTCCCATGAAAGAGTGTAACTAGTGCTGCCTACCACTGCGGCCCAAGGTCGTAGTTCGTGGCACTGCAGTCACCAAAAACACCAGAGCACAACAAATCCGACAAGCGAAGTGTCCCGAAGAGCGGCAATCCTGCGGTTTCTTAGGTTGAGTGAGTGTCAGTGTGCGTCTCCACGGTATGTCACTCTCAGTAGCCTCCCGCCCATTAGTGGGATGGTTATTACACAAGACAAATGTCGTGAACCGCGTGTCCTGACAAATAACTTGAGGACAATGTGCCATGTAGGCCTGACGACAGCCCAAATACAACACAACACTGCCAACAACAGGTAGCCTCTGTGTGATTACTGGCGCGGGGTGGCTTGTGTCAGCACATCGGGTATGACTCCACCACCTCAGGTCGCAAGTGAGGGGGACACGGTGGATCAGTCTCGTCAAGGTTGAGCGTCGCAAAGTCAAACGATGAATTCTGTCTGAACTGGCAATGCAACCTCATCAGTCCAAACACCCTCTCGCGCACTGGATGTCCAGTCTCAAGGGCATGCACAAATATGTTGCTTGGACACTGACAACGGACGTCACACCGCTTGTGTCCAGCTCTTCTCACGACACTGAAACACAGGAAGGACAGGTCCAACGGTGACAAAACAGATTTGATAGATGGTTGTGGTACTCTTCAGTTTGCTACCTAAAATAGGTTTTTTTCTATCAAAGGCCGAAGTTCAGTAAGAATAAGCTCGACTGGATTAATACCAACAAATCCATAATAGATGGCACCAATATAAATAAATGTGAACGAGCGAAGCAGTAGTATACTCGTGCCGTCAAAACAGCAGTGTTCGGTGTAAATGTACAGTGATTGTGGCAAGGACTGAGAAAACCCTTAGGATTATGAAGGGCAAAGACTAATTAAGTCGTTAGAGAACCAAGGGAAAGGGGGGGGGAGGTGTACACTAATTCAGAAAAGAGCAGATCCAAAAGAAAGAAGTGGAAGGAGGAAGAAAAAAAAGAGTAGAAGTATGAATAAGATAAGCATACAAAGTCAGTAGGGCGGAGGGGATTGGCGGTCCCAAACCTGGTCCCGACCTTTCTGACAGTGAGGCTTTGTGACACGACAAATAGATTTGCCGAGGCTGAGCAGAGAAGACAGACACAACGGACGG
>NC_090248.1:49912878-49928319 GCF_037325665.1 Littorina saxatilis | reverse complement strand
AAGCAAAGACTTTTGGCTCGAGGGTATCATTAGTTCGTCTGCGCACTTTCGCCCGTATTGATTTGTTCAACATCGAAAAACATGTTGAGACTAATGTAACTGGTGGATTTAAGCAGGTAGGTCCTCCAAACTACACGAAAAGTTGACGTAAGGTTTTAATACAACGTTCGCGAATGCATTGGGAGTGCCGGTGTGGAATAAACTTTGCAGGTTGGCGAAATTGAATAAACTGTTGACGCAAGAGTGAGTGTTATGTCCTGCGGGTCGGTGGGGACCCAGACGAACTGAAAACGGGAGGGAGTAGAGTAGTGACGTCCCATTTCACAACCTCCTGTCTTGCCCTCTCCCAACATTTTTCTGTTTTATTTCAGTTCATCTGGATTACTTTATCAGCAAAAATCTCTATGATTACCTCTATGAGTATACACATCTCCCTCTGTGTGTGTCTGTCTCTAAGTTCATCCCTGTCTGTCTGTCTGTCTGTCTCTCTCTCCCTGCCTCTAGTCTATGTATATCTCTAACTTTTACCCTTATCTTGTGTGTGTGTGTGTGTGTGTGTTTGTGTGTGTGTGTGTGTGTGTAGAGAGAGAGAGAGAGAGAGAGAGAGAGAGAGAGAGAGAGAGAGTTAGAGTTAGAGAGAGTTACGCATCTTCCCCTTCACACAGCACTAACCAGGGAACTCCCATCAGTCTCAAATGGGCCAACCGGTGCAGAATACCCGTTGTGGCATAGCGGCACGATTCTGGTTCCGGTCTGTGTCAAATTAAAGCGGCATCCTGACCCAATTAAGAGCCAAGCATGTTGAAGGTGGCAGACGTCATTGTTGATGCAACAGCGCATTCCTTCGCTCTGTTTCATCCAAAACCTGGAAGTCATCAAAGGATGGACAAGATTTATTGAGGAGTGAAATCACCGTCTCAGAGGAGCTACCTTTAGTCTCGGATTATGTTGTCTTTGAGCGTAACGTTGCATAAACAACCAAACATAAACCACTTTGGAGGTCGATTCGGGTAGTAACGTGATAAAAAGAGAAATGTGTACTGTACATGAGAACAGAATTTAAAACTGAAACTAAATAGCTGCAATTTTTATTTTTTATTTATTCGTTAATTTCCAGCAAGTCTTGTAAAGATATGTTTTTAATTTTTTTTTTTTTTTTTTTTTTAGAAAATGTGAAGACTACCTTTTGGCATGTCACTTTATAATAAGGGATATGGTGCATGTTGTTACTGCACTGTTGCAAGGCTTGCACTGTAGGTTGGGATTTGTTCAAATAGTCCTGAGAAATCCTCATTTTATTTTTACAAGAAGTAGACAGATGTTCACTTGTTGCTATATACATGTAATATGTGGAAACAATATCACAAGTAAGTAAGCACGTCTAGAAAGTTCAGTGACGAGCACTTCCATATTCTTTCTTTTCTGTGCGTAGTGGTTGCACTTGGAGACGTTGATTTCTTACGGACGAAAGGATGAGCAAAAGATAGTCACAGGGGCTGGGTGGAATTACCATTATCACAAAAAAGGAGGTCAGGCCAGTTCGCTTTATGCTCTAATGTCTCCTTCCCCCTTCCTCCTATTCTGTCTTCTTATTCCCGTCGCGATGTAACCTTCGTGGTTGAAAACGACGTTAAACACCAAATAAGGAAAGTCTTCTTATTCACAATCATCTCTTCACCCTACCCGTAAGCCTACTAATCCCTCTCTATGCTCTTTCTGTCTGTCTGTCTGTCTGTCTCTCTGTCTGTCTGTCTGTCTGTCTGTCTGTCTGTCTGTCTGTCTACCTGCCTCTCTTTCTCTCTCTTTCTCTCTCTCCCTCCTTCTCTCTCTCGCTCTTTCTCTCTCTCTCTCTCTCTCTCTCTCTCGCTCTCTCTCGCTCTCTCTCTCTCTCTCTCGCTCGTTCTCTCTCTCTCTCTCTCGTTCTCTCTCTCTCTCTCTCTCTCTCTCTCTCTCTCTCTCTCTCTCTCTCTCTCTCTCTCTCTCTCTCTCTCTCTCACTCACTCACTCACTCATTCTACCCTCCGCCCTACATGCCATTTACTGTGCCCCGAACGCCGGAACTTTCCTGTCTGGCAACGTAATCGTGGAATCAGACAATAAACATAAATAAACACCCCCCCCCCCCCCCCCCCCGCCCGGTCGATGTATGTCATCCGCGTTCTTTGCATTTATATAGTCGGCATTGTTCTTCTTGCCTTTTGTGAGGTTGTTATTTTCATGCAAACACTGTTCTTTGCTGGTTCTGTCACAAAAGACACGTTTCGTCTGATTTGTTTTGACTTACCTAATAAATCATCAAAGAACATTTGTAGAACTTGGGCCTTACTTTTTCAATACCAGCCTGTCAGGTTTTCAGTCTTAGCTACTATATTATATGTCTGATTGGCGCAGGCGCAAGACATCATTGTGGCTGTGGTTTAGGTTTTCTTTAATGTAAATGAGCAGATTTAGCCTTTTTGAATCGTCCGTACTGAAAAGTCGCTGGTTCTTGCCTATGTTTGTGTGTTGCTTACGTTTTTGTGTGTTTTTTTTTTTTATTTGTTTGTTTGTTTGTTTGAAACCACCGAGAACTGCTTTTGTCGAAAGATCTTTAACACCATTAAGGTCATTCGGTTCAAATCTCGACTGGGCAGACGTTTTGGAGAATTGTCCATTCTCGAACACAACACTTGTTCAGAAATGTGTGGCTAGTGTATAACCGCATTTTCTCTAAAGGAGGCTGCAGGAACCATAGACCAAATAGCCTGGACCGCCAACTCGTCACGTGACCCTTCGAGGTTACGACGCTCGACTTTCAGGGGCGCTTAGCGTCCGGTTTGAAAGGCCAGCGATTCGAAGACAGTGAAAAGAAAGCACGCTCCAGTTATTCGTGACAATGGGAGGTGACAATGAACTGGATTTTCCAAAACTCCAAACTAAACTTAACAAAACTCATCGAAAAACATGTTCCATAAGCACTTTAGCTGAGTTTATTTTAGCATTTTCAGAACTTACCTCGGCAACTTCGTCCATGTTTACAATCGACACCATAATATGACATCCCCCTGATTTCTGAAAGGCCATGTAAGCGTAGGTTCCTAAATGAGAGAGACCGCTACCTCGTAATAGAGAGAAAGAGCGGAGAGAGAGCTAGTTGGCGGTCCTGGATAAAATGGTCTATGGCAGGAACACAGACCGGCATGCTATTTGTTTTGGTCTTCCTTGACAGCATTTAAGAATAAGAATAAGAATACTTTATTATCTCATAGAGAAATTCAGGGGTGGTACATAACAATAATACAAACAAGACATTGATTTTACATAAAACATATAGCACTATATAATATTTCCTGGGTTTGTGCCATTGTCACAGGTTGTGTGCCGGTTGTGTTGTGATGGTCTGTTTGCTCTGTTACGCTAGCCGATGTAGCTAATGGGTTTTCGTTTAAGTGCGTTTGTTTTCTGTTAAATTTGTGCGTGCTGGACGTGGAGTTTTCAGGACTTTGCTCACTGAAACTTCTGGTTGGTAATTGGGATGTCAGAATGCAAGGTGATCCTTTTTGTAGGGGATGCTAATACAGATGGCCCCTTCTGTTCCCATTCATATCCTCCCTTTACCGCTCTATCAGTCTCTGCTTCCTTTTCTTTTGTATTGCATGATGATGATGATGATGATGATGATGATGATGATGATGATGATGATGATGATCGTGATGATGATGATGATGATGATGATGATGATGATGATGATGATGATGATCGTGATGATGATCGTGATGCTGCTGCTGCTGCTGCTGCTGCTGCTGATGATGATTCCATTGAGATTTGGTCATACTATCTTGAATCCTCCATGCTAGTGTCTTCAAATGACCCGTTCCTCCACGCATCTTTTCATAATGCATGTTATCTTTGGAACTATAACTACTAACCTCTCTCAGCCGAGGGACTTGCACTGCTTCTAGCGACTTGTTTGCAGCAGTCGTGAACGTTTTGTGAGATCGTGGAATTTCTCTACAAAAAGAGGGAATACAAGAGCCCAGCTAAGGTTTGCTTTCCTCAAATTTGAGGAACAAAATAGTGCTTGTGTCCTTCTTGCTTCGTTGGAAGGCATCTGGATTTGTCGTTAGCTCGTCAGAGAGTGGTACCAACATTGGTCGTTTATCTGTAGAGTCGGGTTTTCTTCTTCTTCTTCCCTCTTCCGTTTTGTGTGGTTTCTTTCCTCTTTTCTTTTTTTTAAAGTCTCCTCTCTCTCTCTCTCTTCTTCTTGGCCAGAGTTTTCTTTTTGGCGAACAGGTTGTCAATGGGCCACTTCTCTTCTTGTTGTTACCTTCGTGTTGCGGTGAGGCCTTGCCGTTTTAGTGCCGTGTTTGCCCGTGTTCTTCAGAGCCCACTTGACGAGAGATGTTCGAGGCAAAGGACGGCGGTGATTAGATTTGCAGGTATGTGAAGACTGCCATCAAAAGCATTCGTGGGCCTTGCTAGCGTTATCAGGTCTGCGGACTTCAACGCTGATGGCTCTACAAGTGTGACGAGTGCCGCCGTAAGGAAATAAAGTGTGTAACAAGTTAATGCCATTCTGTTTGAAGAGGAAGCACTTTCCAACTTTGTCACGAGTCGATAAAGGCGTGTTGTTCGGTTGTAACAAAAGAGGCCATAATTGAAGAGAAGAGAGAGATGGCTTTTTTCAGTTTTGGACCTCGCAGTGCTGAAAGTGTTAAAAAGCAATGATTATGAGCGATGGCTGATTTGAAGCTTTTTTTGTAACGAAAATCAACAATATTTCGAAGGTTGTTTTGTTGTTTATGCAGCGGTTAATTACATGCGATCAGTTGCCGGATGAGGCCGACACCAATTCCCAAACAGCTAGCGTTTCCTTTTCCACTCTTATTGCAGTTTCCAATAACACATGGTTTTTAACGCATTTGTCTGAATATATGTAAAGTAGATATCTGGATGTAGCATATTGGTCGGCATGATGGGCGGAGGTTGCGGTGGAAGGTACTATCATGCCTCAATGAGAGCTAACTACCAACCAACATGATGCAGAGATGTGAACTATTTTCAACTGAATCACACCTTGACAAGCATGTTGTGTGTAACACGTGCATTTGGCGGATGCTTGGCTGACTGACCACCGCCCCCTGCACGTTAGATCTATGGATGTTCCATAACGATCGTGTAAATGACGGTGGAGGCGGTAGCTAGTGAAGGTGTTGGCTTGCCTTAATGAGAGCTAATTACCACCTATCACGATGAAGAGATGTGAACTATTTTCAACTGAAGCACACCTTGACAAGCATGTTGTTCTATATAGCACGTTCGTGACGTGCGTGGGGCGAATTCTTGTCTGACTATTCAGCACCCCACCCCCGCCCATCCTGCGCAAGTTAACGGTCTGCAGTAAAGCCACGTGGCCATGTTTATGTGTCCGTCAGCCGCTGATAAGCCTTCAGTGCTACCTGTCTTACCTCACTGCTTTATTGTACGCTTCAAACGTTTCTCATCTTTCACCTCAGACCGTGGAACCGACACAGTGGCGAATGCACCAAGACTGGAGTGGAATGCTTGTGTTTCTCAGTCTTTCTCAGTGTGTAGTCCACACACGATTTTATTATCTTTTCCTTCACTAAATGAAGCCATCGGTTGGTCCCTTGCGACGGCAGAGCTAATGAAGCATTGAGATGAACCTTTTAGAGCTGCATTGTAAGCGAAGTCAGTGTACGCCCTATTTCTGTGCACCTTTTATGTCATCCTAAAGTTGGATGTTGCTTCCGTTGTATAGTTACACAATGGCGTATGACGTTGTTATATGTTGTTAATGATGTTGTTATATTATCATGTGTCTGTTCACGAATAAAATACTGTTTAAAAAAAAATGGCGTATGACGGCAGACGTCAACGCTCTACAGCTGCATGGATGAAGTGTATTGACCCGCAGTGTAGTATTGAATAGGTAGGTTAAGTGCTTGGTGGTCTTGTTTTCCCAGCTGTCTTCGGGAGTAACATCTCTGGAGCACGCTAAGTGCCCTCAGGTAAACCAGAGAAAAACATCGTGGTTTGCCTGTACGTGTGTAGGCGGTATCCATCGTTCCTTTTCGCGTTGCCGAACACGACCTTCATGGAATCAGCTGTCGATCTTAATTCCAGGGTAGTGTAGGTCGCGGCATTGGAACAGGTGTAAGTGTATGTAGCTGCCGTAGCATGCGGTCCCGACATGAATGACCAGCCGCCCCCATCACTCTCACCCCACTGCTCTGGCACTGTTACAATACTTACCTGTGTAACTATTCGCCTACAACCCCCACCCCTCCCCGCTCCGATACGACGCTGGCAGATGCCTGGAACTACCCTCATTTGTTTTCCTTCCTTCCTTCCCGACGCTTTTGCTCTTGATAGTCTGTGGCCTATGCCAGTATGTTGCCAAAGCAGAGAGAGAGAGAGAGAGAGAGACAGACAGAGACAGAGACAGAGAGAGACAGAGAGAGACAGACAGACAGACAGACAAATAGATAATCCTTGATTTTGTCTTTCTTTCTTCGGTCCTTCGTTCTTCCCCTCCATGCCGATGCTCACGCCGGTCTGTGAGGTACACCGGTACGTTGCCAGGAACTGTTTTGTGGATCCAGGCAATTTTCCCTTCTGCTCGGCTTGTGATGTTTGGCACCAAGATCACTGGGTGGGAGTGGATGAATGGAAATGGAAAACCAAGGTGGGAAAACACAGAGAGAGAGAAAGAAAGAGAGAGAGAGAGACAGACAGAGACAGACAGACATACAGATATATATAAGAGAGAGAGAGAGAGAGAGAGAGAGAGAGAGAGAGAGAGAGAGAGAGAGAGAGAGAGAGAGAGAGAGAGAGAGAGAGAGAGAGAGAGAGAGTTAGTTAATGTTAAACAAGGACACCATGGGTATTATTGTTATTTCTCTGAGAAACTACAACAAAGCAAAACAAAACAAAGAATGAGAGAAAAAGGAGAAAAAACCAATCTGCCTCCTGTTAATTTACAACTTGTCCTTTTCCCCGCAGCTTTTACGTACTTGTTTACATGGAAGAGCAAAGACTGTCTCTAGCGATTTATCGACGGGCCTTACCACACACTGTGGAAATGTAAAATGTAAGGTCACCAGGAAAGCATCCAGTTTAAGGGCAATTACAAGATCAAACACCAGCCTTTTAATAAAACCTAGACAGTAGAGTCTCCCCGGTGATGATTGCTATATAAAAAAAAAGTTAACCAAGGTTGTTTTGTGTGTGTTTTTTTGTTGTTTTTAACGGAGTTTCCTATGGGACGTGATACGCCAGACGGTGTGGACAAAGGAGGGATGAGCTCGATCGCTGTTGTCTTGTGTCATCAGTCAACTTTCTGCTCTCGTTAATAACGAATATCAGCGACTTGTCAGTGGGTTTGATATACTAGCTCCTGTTCAATCATTTATGCTGAACTAGATGATTACCCGCTTCGCCGGGTACCGGCTTCGCCGGGAAGAAGTAGAGCCGAATACCAGGCTGCGCCTGGGACCCGGGTGTACGCCGGCCTCGCCGGCGCACGAAGGAAAGGAGATAAACGCGCAAAACACTGGAGACCTTCTAAAAATAGTAACGTGCAGTGACCTTCTAAAAATAGTAACGTAGTAACGGGAATATGGATTGACGCCACACAAAGGAAGGGAGATAATCGCGGCTGAAAACACTGGAGAAGATAAGGAAGAGTTACTGGTAGTGGATCCAGACCAAAATAAACCAAAATCGGTTCAGCGCGCACAGCGCTGCGCGTTGAGAGCACGTGTTGAAATATCTCATCGATGAGGTTGTGTCCGGGGTGTAGCTGAATACGGTTCCGCGCTGCGCGCTGAGAGCACGTGTTGAAATATCGACCAGGTTGTGTCGTGTCCCGGGTCTACTTGAATATGCCCACCAAATTTGAAGCAGATCCATCGAGAACTTTGGCCGTGCATCGCGCACAGACACACAGACAGATACACAGACAGATACACAGACAGACACACAGACACTAGTCGTATATATATATAGAAGCCGAAAGGTTAAAGTTACATTCCGCGCAGTAAAGGACTGTCGTGGTTCGAAAACTACTTTAGGGGGATGTCTTTATTCGCTTTCTAAAGTAATAATGTTTGAGTATTCGTGCGGTTGCCAGTTGGATTTGTCTATTTTTAGGTTTGAGTTTTGTTTATTAGGAAAAATAAGGGAACTCGCATTTGTGATGATTGATGTAACATTTGAAATGCAAATTGTTCGAATGTTTGTTCAAACCTCAACGTAAATGTAAATATATACAATGCACACCAATTTGTCTCCGATTACCATTGCGACCCTAGCCCCCCCCCCCCCCCCCCTTCCCCCCCCCCCTTCCCCTTCGACTCACAACCAGTTTCTGCGCGAAAACAATCTTCCCTAACTCATGTGTAATGTATCTCGTGATGCAGCCGAGCTTTTCTGTAGCTACTGATAATGATCGGCTCGGTGCTCATGTGTTAATAGAAAACCGTGCGTGATGGTAATGGATGGAGCAGAAGTGGTTTTGCGTATAAGTTTGGCTGTATTGAAATTCCCGTGCTAATGAAATTGTACACGCACTTTCTATTCCGCAAATAGAGAGCTGCGATCCTTTGGCGTGGATTTTTTTGGTTATGCGATTCGTTTCATACGGCTTTTATTTTATATCTGAGTGTACCGTAAGTTGCAGCATGTTTCCCCGTTTTTTCCCCAATCCGTACGTAAACCACCTTTTACCTTACATGAAAATTAAAAATGACACGGTACATAAATTGCAGACAAAGGGTGTACTTAATAAATATTTCAGATCTTGTCAGCCGTGTTCTTGTGTGCCACTGGGCGGGGATGTAGCTCAGTCGGTAGCGCGCTGGATTTGTATCCAGTTGGCCGCTGTCAGCGTGAGTTCGTCCCCACGTTCGGCGAGAGATTTATTTCTCAGAGTCAACTTTGTGTGCAGACTCTCCTCGGTGTCCGAACACCCCCGTGTGTACACGCAAGCACAAGACCAAGTGCGCACGAAAAAGATCGTGTAATCCATGTCAGAGTTCGGTGGGTTATAGAAACACAAAAATACCCAGCATGCTTCCTCCGAAAACGGCGTATGGCTGCCTAAATGGCGGGGTAAAAAACGGTCATACACGTAAAATTCCACTCGTGCTAAAAACATGAGTGTACGTGGGAGTTTCAGCCCACGAACGCAGAAGAAGAAGAAGAAGAAGTTGTGTGCCACTCCTTCGGGAGTTGACTGCGATCTCCTGACAGTACTATTAGTATTACACAGTCTAGTCACATAGAAAGGTCATGGTATTTGCCCTCGGTACGGGTCCATCGGAATATTTAAACACGTTCAAAGAATGGAGATGTGGATCAATAAATACAAGTACAGTATCGTGAGGTTAAAGATACGAGCTCTCCTTCTCGTGCAAACCATCGTGTAAAACACCACGTATGTGTCTTGACTTTTACATGCATGGGATAAGTCAGTGTATCCTCACAATTGGACATTCCAAAAATCAACAGTTTGATTGCTTTTTATGTGGAGTGGGGGATGTTTTGCTGAATTAGTTGTGTACATTTACACAGTTGTTAGTTTGAGTTACAAAATCGATTTAGCAAAAACCCACACAAACAAAAACAATCTCTGCACAAAAAACAGCCATGCTGCTAATGTTTGATGTCCTTCCATGTCGAATGATATTCTGCACCCATGTAAACGCCAGGACAGATTCATGAAACATATTATAGCTTCAATGTTGTACTGCTGTATGTTCGCTTTATCGACTCGGCGCGACAACAAGAGTAAAGCTGAAAGATAATGTGTTGGTGATATAATATAGACCTTTTTAGTACAGTACTCCTCGGATAAGGTGACCCCCCTTGGGACCAAAAAAATTCGTGATCTTATCCGAGGGACACGTTAACCGATCCTCGGATAAGATCAATTCCAGTAGAAAAAAATGATCTTATCCGAGGAGATCAGAGTTTAGTTTGAGGCCCCATAAAAGACTTCCCGCCAATTGAAAGTCAATGACGTGATAATGGGCAGATCCAGAGAGAGACACACACTGACATACATACTGACACTGAGACCATCAGCTGCATTAGAGAGAGACAGGGAGCGAGAGAGGGAGAGAGAGAGGTAGAGAGAGAGAGAGAGAGAGAGAGAGAGAGAGAGAGAGAGAGAGAGAGAGAGAGAGAGGAGGTGAGGTAAGACAGACATACATAGAAAGAGAGGAGAGACACAGACAAACTGATAAGGCCTAAAAAATAAAATAAAAATAGGTGTGGTTACGGTAACCCGACCTACCCTATTTTTAGGGGCCGACCCTATAACTTTTTATTACATTTGTCAAAACAAAAACAAAACAAAAAAACCGAGTGCAGAAAACGCAATGAAAGCGACAGCGCTCGAGTCGCACACTTATTTCCCTGTCAAGTAGGTTTAATTTGTACACATTAGAAAAAAAAGTTAAAAAAAAAAGTGATTGCCTACCTTCCTACCCTATTTTTGGGGGCTATGTTACCTTAACCACAGCTATTTTTTGTTGTTGGCCTAATGACAGACAGAGATAAAGAGAGAAGACGGAGAGAGAGACATAGAGTTAAAAAGAGGGAGATCGAGAGAGAGAGAGAGTAGGGGGGGGGGGGGGATTGAAAGGAAGAGAGAGAGAGATTGGAGGCTGAGAAAGAGACATGATAGAAGAGAGAGAGATGGCCAGAGGGGCAAAGATAGAGAGAAAGAGGGGTCGGAGACTGAGAGTGAGAGAGAGACAGACAGACAGAAACAGAGACCATGAGAGAAGAGAGAGAGGGGGAACGAAAGCGAGAGAGAGCTTCCAAATATCTCAAATCTTCAACAATATAAAAAATATAAGATGTTTGATGGGTTGTTGACAGACCAGCTTTTTTGTCGGTCCGAGGGGGAGCATATCCGTTATCGTCTTTTTTTTCATATTTATTGACCAAGGCCGTTTCTTTCGGCCTTGGTCAATAAATATGAAACAAAAGACGATATGAAACGGCCTTGGTCAATAAATATGAAACAAAAGACGATATGACCACCAAACATCGTTTTTGTCATCATTTTGGTAGTGAGAAAATCACAATCAACCCAGGGAGCCATGCTTTGAAACACGGGTTCCGTGCTGATAACCACACGAGTCCCGGTTTGATAAGGCCAAAAAAAAATAGGTGTGGTTAAGGTAACATAGCCATAAAAATAGGGTAGGAAGGTAGGCAATCACTTCTTTTTTTTTTAACTTTTTTTTCTAATGTGTACAAATTAAAACTACTTGACAGGGAAATAAGTGTGCGACTCGAGCGCTTTCGCTTTCATTGCGTTTTCTGCACTCGGGTTTTTTTGGGTTTTTTTTGTGTGTGACAAATGTAATAAAAAGTTATAGGGTCGGCCCCTAAAAATAGGGTAGGTCGGGTTACTGTAACCACACCTATTTTTTTTTTTTTAGGCCTAACCACTGGCAATCAAAGCTGGCGTGTGAAAGCAACTTTCTGTGTTTTTGAGTTCATTAAATGTTGGGATGAATATGTCAGGTTTGAGGATGCACAGTTCTGTAGGTTCATCTCGGTATTCCACCCCCTCGGCTTTCTGTTGTAAATATTAAGCTGAGTGATCGAATGTGGAAGCTACGTTTGGTCAAAGGTCACAGAAGATTTGCGTCGTGCAGCGAAGGAAAGAATCGCGATCTTGTTTCCGACTCAGTACCTCTTTGTTTTTCATTAGACCTGTCATTCTGCTTGCTCGGCTTTGTTAGATGTTTGCATATCTTGTTGCTATTTTCTTTGCTTTTATTATTGTTTCTTATTTGTGCTTCGTTTATCGATACAACGTCTTGTGCACGGGTCAAAATGTGTGTGTCAGGGGTCGTTTTACTTGAACTTGACGTTCGTGTTTCTCCGAACCCCCTGGAGCAAATTTTTGATTAGTGCTTTTGTGAACAAGAAACAATTGACAAGTGGCTCTATCCCATCTCCCCCTTTCCCCGTCGCGATATAACCTTCGTGGTTGAAAACGACGTTAAACACCAAATAAAGAAAGAAAGTTTCTCCGAACGTCTGTGTATCGAAACACAGATACACGCACTCCATGACTCTGTAAGAAGACAAAACATATCGCTAGGTTTAATTTGTTTTTGATGAATGTATGACCTTTCATGAAGTAGTTTTGTTTTTTGTTTACTTTTGCCAGTTTGCCAGTTCGTTTTTGGAACTTTGCAAAGCAGTGTCGTGTCGTCTGTTTAGGTCTGGGGAAACACCAATGAAAAGAGCCGAAGAATCCCCGAGCGTTTCTATTGGGTTTGCTTTTGATTATCCATGTATAACCTGCTTCCTGCAACTATGGTAACCGGGGATTTATTGCCTGGGGAACATGAGATTTATTTCCCAGGTGCTTGTGAATGAAAACTCGTGAAAATGATGACGTCTTTTATTTTGGCCTAAAATTGGCACTACTCAAATATCGCTTTTGACATGCATTACAACATGAGGTCAATTCTAGCCTCATGCCTGTGCAGAAGGGGAGCGGGCACACTGCAGTTACATCTGTCATCATCCACGGGTCTCACTCTGTCAAAGTAGTTTCCGTTGGCAATTTGATTGGTTCAGCGACTTTTTTTGGCGGGAACTATTGTCCAAGTTTTATTTGCGAAAGATTTCCTCATCCTTCTCTTTGCGGGGGTAAAATAATCGGGCCAAATAATCTGATGACGTTTACATTTGTGCGTCACTTCTCTTTTGACGTCATATGGAGAAAAAAAAATGTCAAGGCCGCAAAATTGGGAGATTTTTTTCCGTTTCAGTTTCGCTTGATCTTAAGCGGTGGTCTTCTGCATTTGGAGACCAGAACGGGGGTCACCTAAAAAGAGGTGTTCCCGTATCCGAGGTCACGCTAAGCGAGGTTTTCTTAGTCATACAAAGAAGGCTTTAGGTCGGGACCAACACCCTGATTGATGTTATCAGAGGTGTGACCTTAAACGGTAGTGACGTTAACCGGGGAGTACTGTATTGAGGTCTTTTGCCCGCCATTCTGTGTCTCTTTTATCAACACTGTAATTCAGACTTTTCTGGCTCAATAGCAGACAAGACTTCAACAAAGCCTACATATATATAATCCGGTAACGCGTAGTATATCTGAAACCAATCTGCAAAGAGATCGATGTATGGACAGCATTCAGGCCGTGAGCAACCATTCATCACGACGCCAGCCAGTTCAGAACATGGACCCCCCTCGTTATGCGTGCTATTCACGTCACGCAGGATCGTCTATCCAGCAATGCCAAGCCCGCCATGCAATAGGGAAATAAAGGTCTTTGTATCTTGTTACAGTTGTGTCTATACTATATCCCTTTTTCCACTCGGCGACGGCTGTTCCAGTATAGCACAATTCGCCTCCACCAAAGAGTTGTCTGCTCGTTGTCTGTTTTGCAGGAACGGCCTCAACCGGATATTTACCTGTAAAGAATACTCCAAATCGAAAATGAAATTGGCAACAGGTCAAACATACTACCGGTTTATGTTTGGTTGTACGCGTGTACGGTTTCCTCCTGGCAAATTTGATGTAATCACTGTGTTTTAGACATGGTTTGAGTGGGTGAGGAATGAGAGTAACTGGTTATCAGGATGATTCGTTCGTGTACAGAAATACAGGTTCGAACACAATGGCTTAACCCGATCATTGCTGTTGCTTGTTAGATGTTCGGACTTGATGGATATTCGGACTTAGCGTTTGATGGTGATGCGACAGAACAGTCTGGTTTTATACCCCTACCCTAAAGACTTCAAGGACTTGGACAGTAAATTTACTGAGCTAACGGCATTATTTATCGCCTCTTATACAGCTGTGAACAGCAGCGAGTTGACAGTAAATTTACTGAGCTAACGGCATTATTTATCGCCTCTTATACAGCTGTGAACAGCAGCGAGTTGACGTCATGCTGATGCAATGACAACGGGGAATTCTACACAACTGTTACTCTCAAGAACTTTCAACTTTGAGTAGAAATGGTCTGCTTTAGAAGTGCAGATCGATATTGTCGCTGGAAATTTAGCGGACGCGCCCGTTAAACCCCACGCTGCCTCCCACAAGCGATGTCTGTCTGTGTGAGACCAATAAAAGAAGACCTCCCGTTTGGTCTGTGTGTACTGATATTGCGAAGCGCGGCCTTTGGGGACATTGAGCGCCCTCATCAGCCTTGGATCGACTTGCGCCAAATGGCAAAGAGGACTCCAATTGGCAAACTATTTCCCCAACGGGGAACTAGGCTGCCCGCAACAAGACTCCGATTGGCAAACTGTTTGCCCTTTATAGGGGACTAAGCTGCTCGCGGTCGACTTTTCATCGATCTTTTGGAAATGCTAACAACGTTTTTATTTTGTATCCCCACATACGTATGTATAATGTCTTCTGCTCTGTTGTGTGTTAGATGATGTTGTTGTTGCCGTTACGTCGATGGAAAGGGATGGGGTGGGAGATAAGAGGAGCGTTGAGACGTGACCTTTGTTTCATGTTTTCGCGTCACCGAGAGAAAAGAGTGACCTGATTAACTGCTGGATATGTTAACTTTCAAGGTAGTTCATTTGATACCTTTTATTTTCCTATTGTCTTCGTCTCCTACGTTTATCCTTCTTTCTTGCTCCCCTTATCTCTCTCTCTCTCTCTCTCTCTCTCTCTCTCTCTCTCTCTCTCTCTCTCTCTCTCTCTCTCTCTCTCTTTCTCTCTCTCTCTCTTTTCTCTTTTTTTCTCTCTCTCTCTCTCTCTCTCTCTCTCTCTCTCTCTCTCTCTCTCTTTCTCTCTCTCTCTCGCTCCCCCCCGTCCCCCTCGCGCGAAAAAAGAAGATGAGTTATGAGTGGTGTTGACGTGCCTGACGCAATAAGCTCCCGAAGCGGATAGATAAGCAGTGATTGGGCGCAAGCAGGGAAGAAGTTCTCGATACAGACCCGTCAGGTGGAGATTAATACGCTGCTAAATGTGCTTCCTGCATTGCTTCACCAATTTATTTTTGTCGTTTATCATTTTTTTCAAGAAAGGGGCGGGTGAAAAATTGCAAGGGTAATTTGGTTTTCTCAGAGGTGGATTTGGTGAAGTTTGGGTTTATATTGAGAGAATGCTTGATTCTCTTGCGGAGGAGTGAGATTCTCAAGGATACACACGAATCTTGACAGTCAGTTTACATTTTTGTTGGAGAGAGAGAGAGAGAGAGAGAGAGAGAGAGAGAGAGAGAGAGAGAGAGAGAGAGAGAGAGAGAGGAGAGGAGAGGAAGAGAACTTTGAACTTTGAACTTTATTTATTTATCGAGGGTAACAGAGTAAAAGTATACATGCTTTTTTTCGTCCGGCCCTCGCCCATTGAGGGTAACTCGATTAATAACAAGAAGAAATAGAAGTTAAGCTAGTTACAATACAATGCATATAATTAACATGTCAAACAATTAA
>NC_090248.1:49905378-49907878 GCF_037325665.1 Littorina saxatilis | reverse complement strand
GACTGAGAGGGAAGCTGCAGGCAGGGAAATCAGTGAGCGTGGAGTGGAATCCATGGCGGGAAAATTGTATTAGCTTCAAGTGTCGAAGTGGAGAGCTGGAGGTGTCAGTGTTGTGAAGTGTTGCTGTGCGCGGGGTGGCTTGAGACGGGTGCCCTCTTGGACACGACTACTACACCGGCTGCTAGGAAAAGGAAGGGAGAATACTAAGTCCTAGGCATGAAAGCCGAGGCCCTCCACCACTACCGCCCCTACCACCACCAGCAGCACCCTGACCACCAGCCCACCATGGCCACCCAACCACAGCAGCAGTACCACCAGCAGCTGTCGTCCCAGCAGCAAAAGGTGGTCCACCTCCACGCCGCCTGTCCCATCGAGGATCGAACCCCAGGAGCCACACGACAGCAGCAAGGAGGAAGCAGCAGAGACCCCTCGCCCAAGCACCGCTGGTCACGCAGTCTCAGTCTGAGAGGCCGCAGCAGCAAGAGGAGCCAGAGCCTGGGGCGGGGGGAGACGATGGACACTCTGGCCCCTCCCTCCCTGCACAAGAACAGCATCTACAACAAGACGGTGTCGTGGCTGAGGAACCTGCGCACCACCTCCAACAACAAGAACCGCAACAACCAGCAGACTGATGTGTGTGACAATGGCGGTGGAGGTGATGGTGATGGTGACAGTGGTGGTGGGAAAGTCTGTGGTTCCTCCACACTGCCGAAGAACAAATCTTCCAAAAAGGAAGCGGAGAGTTACAAGGACTCCCAGCGTTACATCCAAGGAGGTGCAGACGACCTCCCCTCTCTCCGTTCTCAGGAAAATGTGTCTTCCACTTCGTCGTCGTCCAAAGATCGTCAGTACTATTACCCGGACCAGGGCAGTGGGACCAGCACCAGCAGCAGCAGCAAGTACCGCCACAGCGTCATCGGCCAGGTGACTCAGGACCAGTACCCCCCGGAGACGTCCTCTGCCTCCTCCTCCTACTCCTCCGACATCGACTACTTCCAGCAGCACTACCCGCGCATGAGGAGCTCGGAGCCCCGGACGGTGCTGGACACCGCACGACAGGGCATCTCGGCGTCCTCCTCCTTCTCCTCTCAGGAACAGCTGCAGCAGCGCCAGATAGAGCAGGACCTGGCTCGCTTCAAGCCCACGCTGCGCCAGGTGTCCAGCGGCAGCGGCCCCGTGCAGCATCGACACAGCGTCATCGGTGATGTGTCGTACGTTCAGGACTATCACCAGCAGCGTCACCTCTACCCTGACTCCCACCTCTACCCCCACCTCCCTCACGACCAAGCAGCTCACGGGTTGCCACTACGGGATCAACAGCAGCGGACCTACTCGGCCTCCTCCCAGGGCATCGACAACCCAGGCTTCTCGGAGAGCAGCGACATCACGGGACCAGACACTACCTCAGAGTCGGACGGCAGCAGTCTCCGCAGCACAGCCTCCTCTGTAGGCTCCACCGTCACCCGCATCTTGCGCGCCAAGCTCTTCGGCCGCGCCAAGAGTTCCATCAGCTTGCACCTGCACAAGTCCACCTCCTCCTCCTCTTCCAATGACCCCCACCCCTCCTCCTACACCTCCTCTTCCCAGCCCCGCCCCGCGGTCAGTGTCAGCGCCCTCAACCTGGGCACGGACTACAACATGAGCGCGGTCAAGCTGCGGCCCAAGAAGGGTCAGTGCGACAGCAAGCATGTCTACGTGGTCAACAAGGATACCAAGCCGTCCAGGCCAAGGTCCTGCGCCACGCTGCCAAGAGATGCCAAGCTGGGTAAGGGATCATTCTGCTGCATGCTCTTGCATGAGGAGTTTGGGCTACTCAGTACAGAGACTATGGGGGATGTTTACGAGTTGTGAGAATGTGTGTGTGTGTGTGTGTGTGTGGGGTGTGTGTGTGTGTGTGTGTGTGTGTGTGTGTGTGTGTGTGGAGTGTGTGGGGATTCTGGCGATCAATAAGATCAGGGGTGATAGAAATCAGAATTGACGATGGTTTTATAGCCAATCCGTCGTTGCTATCATCTGCGAAAATCAAGTGCTTGGTAATGTCCTTCGTCTTTCATGAGTATCGTTCGAGGTCAGGGAAGGAGGGACGGAGAGCTGTGGGAGCGAGGAAGTCCTAAACGCACTAGCTAGAAGAACACGAAGATGTGTCCCACGCAGTTGACTGTTTCCATAGGTCATGTTCAGTGAGCTACATTAAACTTCAGTGGGCCGTTCGCATACAATAGGAAAATACTCTTCAATTCGCAGGTAACTCTGAAGCTTGAAATTTGGAAAATTAGTTTAGCTTGCTCTTTTACGGGCAATCGCTGTTGATTTCCACGCACAGTCGGTTCAAAAGGGGCAGTTGATTGCAGACAAGACCCCGAGCGAAGCGGCCTCATCGTCATACTACCCTGCCAGCATGTGGGTTTTTTTCAACAGAGAGCCCGTGGTGAAAATTAACAGGATGAAGGCAATATTACGGTCAAGTCCGTCAGTGCAGCGATTGATCATGGGTTACCTT
>NC_090248.1:49889306-49899306 GCF_037325665.1 Littorina saxatilis | reverse complement strand
CCCCTGTTTCCTTTCATCCACGCTTCACCCCTCTTCCTCTTCTCATCTCCCTCCTCCTGCGAGTTGTGGAACATGTTTTGCCGCTGCTCAGTGTACTGCCTCATCATTGCTGCAGTGCTAGTGTACACATTCTTCAGGAATTTCTTCCTCCACAACACAACACAGGGCTAGGCTTGCTGCTCTTTAGGGGTTTCTTTGTGTTGCTTGTGAGACTCGGAGAAGGGGCTGACGCTTCGCACATATTATCCCCTACTTCTGTGATGACGACGGTGGCAGACGAGGGCAGATTTTCGGGTAGAAAAGGCCAGAGAGTGGGTGGAATATTTGCGGGTGCAGTCCTCTTGAAGCTGCTGCCAATCATTTCAGCATTTGTTTTCTCCATTTCTTAGTAAACGCGGCTTGACATCGAGGTTACCTCAAAGGAACGCGCTCTTCTGGTAAATCCCCAGGCTCTGTATTGTAAACGTGCACAGAAGAGGAAGAAAAGCGCAGGTGTAGCCTCTGCTACATCATAGCGAGATATCAGGAGTTTGTCGCAGCCGCCACTGCAAAATTGTGATAGACTATTCTCTCGGTCTAGACGTGATGTAGAAAAATACGTTATCAAATGGGAGTTTAACCGTGTACGCATAATTTTCAACAAGACAGCTGTACTCTTGACACATTTTGACGCTTTTTTCTCCTTCGCGAGGGAGGCTCGACAGTTCTATTTTAGCCCCTGTCTACAAGAAGATAAAGCACAGACAGAAAAGGGAGATTGAATTCGTGTGATGACTGGCAACCTGTCACACAGACAGTTCTTCGCTTCCACAAGTCATGGACTGCATACCGTGAGGTCTGATTCTGTGACAAGAGCACGTGAAAACACTCGTCTGAAGAAGCCCTGTAGCCCGGTGCGCAAGCAAATGTGGGCACTGCTGGGATCCAATTGTCAAGTCTATAAAAGTGCTGAGAAAGAACAAACACGGTGGAATGCTTTTGAAATAGTATAAGAAAATTGGTGCTGTCATGTCAGTTTGTGCTAGTATTGCTGGGAGGTACTCATCGTCTGATTGTGCCTATGATTCGTGTGGCAAATTGTTCGAGCCATTTTGTCTCCAGCAACGAAGCAGAGTGTATACATTGTTAGTTTTCCAACTTCGCAAGTTGACATACCATGACTTCAGACTTGTACTTGTTAACACTGAGGTGTGATGAATGAAATTGATGATTGATTCTTTCGCTGGGCAGCGGATACCTTGACTTCCGACATTGTCCTTCATGTACGCTGTGCCTTCCACAAAGAGCAAGTGGGCTCGTTTCAGTCACTGATCCAGTCTTGGCCTGAGACTTTGTAAATCTGAAGTTTCTTCCAGCTCTATCGAGCATGCTGATCAGAGTGTAGAGGTGACCAGATTGCTGAAGCGCAATTTGACACCAATTTAACAGCATTGTCAAAGTCACCCCTGACCATTGAATGAACCGGTTGTGTTGAAGTGCTTAGTTCCTCCTACATGAGTATACCAAGTATAGAACACTGAGACCAGTGTATGCGCTGGGCGGAGAGTGAGACTGTTCCGCTTTACCAACAAAACGAAGTGATCAACTAGACTGAGAGAGTTATCATAGCTGTGCTGGCACACCGCCTTGCGCACTGAACCGAGTGTTGAATTCAGCTTGACCTGAGCACCACCTGGTGCTGTGACCTGGCCGAGTCATGCTGACCTTTATGGGCAAACTGGTGCACTACAGCTGCTCCTCTATTGCCTGGATCGGCGCATCCTGCAAGAATTACGGCCGTGGCTATGGTATGTACGTGTGGCTGCATACATATTTACAGAGAGATCTGCTTGTTGTCCAGATGCTTCAGATACAAAGAGCGTGTGACGAATCCAGAGGGAGCAAAGATATTCTAGACTTACTGGAATATCTTGCCGCCTAGCTCGCCCAATACCTCAGTCCCGCACCCTAGAATGTGTGGCCACAACATATTCCCTGTACATTGGAGTTGCATGATATTCCAAGATCGCGAAGAGCAAATTTCACGGTCTGGGGCTATTATTACCCCCAAGTGCCAGACTCAAGTGTTTCAGCAGCCAGGTATTTTGGGTTGGGTGAGAGGAATCCAAGGCCGCAGCAAAGGCTCTGTCACGCTCATGGTTGCATTATGAGTGTTTTTCGTGTTGTACAGAAGGCATGTGTGTTACCAGAGACATACATTGACAATGTATGTCTCTGGTGTTACCGAATGTTATTCCTTGGAGTCGTTTGCGCCCCGCCCCCCCCCCCCCCCAGACACACATACACAGACACTTGTGGAATGCTGCAGCTTGATGGCAGAAATAACTGAAGATAATTATAGGATGCATATATTTAGTATTTAGGCGAAGGTGACAGGAAACAGTTGACCTTCCACAATTAAATCATGAAGCCAAAGCGTACACCTGCTTTAAAGTTTTAAACTTGATTTTATTCGTCAGCATTTACCAAAGTTATATCGAGTGGTTCACACATTAGCTACTTACATTAGTATTATGGACAGATTGCTTCACACGGCGAAGGTCAGATTTGAGGACATTCTCGTCTGGTTAGAATCATCGCACAATTTAGCAAAAACATATTTGAGCAGAAAGTGCAGTTGAAAAATCGGCGCGCTTTACTCTATAAATTGACGTTCGACTTTTGAACACACTTTCTGTAACCCGTTTAGAACACTGTGTGGCATACTAAATTGACGTTCGACTTTTGAACACACTTTCTGTAACCCGTTTAGAACACTGTGTGGCATACTAAATTGAAATAGTTCAAAACTGGTGACAGAAAGGGTGATCAAGAGTGGAACACTTCAGGTTCCTGTTGCCAAAGTTTGGGCTGATTGTAAAGGGCAGTATAACCTGTGCGATATGCGCATGGTGCAGCCTCTCCCGTGTTCCCGTAAGGAGAATCACAGGTAGCGAAGTTGAAGCGTCTGTTGGGTGTGCGTGATGCACGTGTTGTTTTTGTGTCCGTGGGAGCGTTCTCCACTGCCTGTGTCTGGTGCTGTCTTCATTTTACTGCCGTTATTCAGCCAGGAGTGCTAGTGTAGACTTCTGGGTTGGCTTGGGTGGGCTCATTCCTTTACTTAGATGCTGATGGCTTAAAGTAATTTCTTTGTTTCTTTGATTGTTTGTTTGATTGATTTATTGATTGGTTGGTTGGTTGGATGATTTTTTTGACTCACATGCGAAGCAAAAGTGAGTCTATGTACTCACCCGAGTCGTCCGTCCGTCCGTCCGTCCGGAAAACTTTAACGTTGGATATTTCTTGGACACTATTCAGTCTATCAGTACCAAATTTGGCAAGATGGTGTATGATGACAAGGCCCCAAAAAACATACATAGCATCTTGACCTTGCTTCAAGGTCAAGGTCGCAGGGGCCATAAATGTTGCCTAAAAAACAGCTATTTTTCACTTTTTTCCCATTTTCTCTTAAGTTTTTGAGATTCAATACCTCACCTATATATGATATATAGGGCAAAGTAAGCCCCATCTTTTGATACCAGTTTGGTTTACCTTGCTTCAAGGTCAAGGTCACAGGAGCTCTTCAAAGTTGGATTGTATACATATTTTGAAGTGACCTTGACCCTGAACTATGGAAGATAACTGTTTCAAACTTAAAAATTATGTGGGGCACATGTTATGCTTTCATCATGAGACACATTTGGTCACATATGATCAAGGTCAAGGTCACTTTGACCCTTATGAAATGTGACCAAAATAAGGTAGTGAACCACTAAAAGTGACCATATCTCATGGTAGAAAGAGCCAATAAGCACCATTGTACTTCCTATTTTTTGAATTAACAGCTTTGTGTTGCATGACCTTGGATGACCTTGACCTTGGGTCAAGGTCACATGTATTTTGGTAGGAAAAATGTGTAAAGCATGTGAGTCGTATGGGCTTTGCCCTTCTTGTTTGTATTTTGGGGGGAACACTCGGCTTCGAAATGTAATGAGATATGTATACAGTTTTGCTTGGGGGGGGGGGGGGGGGGCAATTGAATATATATGATTACATATATATATATATGTCGTTGCGCCAGCGGTTGCTACCAAGACACTGGAATATTGTTTTTACACAAAAAGATGTTTTTGCATTGGCAAGTGATTCGAATTTTCAAGTCAAAAGAAAAAGTCCGCCGTTTGCTACTTTTCAGGCCAACGCGCGATGTGCGTGTGTATTCAGCGTCGCAGAAGCCGGCGGAATCCCTCGTGTTTTCGGTTTGGTCAAAAGTCTGAAGGAGATGGTGGTGTGTCAGTTGCTTTGAGACTGTGCCAGCTGGCGTGCTTTCCATTCAGCCCCGCTCTCTAGTTGCTCCTTTTTGTCAGGAGGAAAAGGACATTTGGTGGGGGAGGGGGGTGTTGGGTGGAAAGGGATGATGTGTCCTCATTGGAGAACGAAAACAGCTCAATGTCTGTCTGTCTGTCTGTCTGTCTACGTCTGTTTGTCTGTCTGTCTGTCTGTCCCTGTATCTCTCTTTCACACACACACACACACACACACACACACACACACACACACACACACACACACACACACACACACACTATCTCTGTCAGTCTGTTTATCTGTACCTCACAACAAAAACAAGTTCTAAAAACTGCAAAATGAAAGAAGATTTGAGAATGCAAGTACGTTTCAGAATGAATCATCCGCGCAGCGCGCGTACACGCATGATTTGCAGCTCCACCTCACTACCTAACTTCGCTCATCTTGTTTTATGCAATCAGACGACAGCCAGGTAAAAAGAATTAGTTTTATGGACAATCTGACGATTATTTGATGCGTTGAAGCGATAGGTTTTTGCTGGAATCCTCTGCTTTTATCATCTGTGGGCCTGTGCGGAACGCTTCATTCGACGCGGAGTTTTGTGCAGTGGCTGGAGGCAAGGCAATCACGTTTCACCTGTTTCTCGGCTTGTTCCGCTGCCGTGAAGCTGATGGTGTATTTCATTACCTGAGGCATAACAGTTGTGGGATATCTTTTGTATATTCGGGGCGGATAGGTTTCACTCTGTCAGTTTCTTGGTTTGTCAGTGCGTATGGTTGTTTGTCCGCACTGGCATCTCTGGTGTGTATGGGTCGATGGAGCCAATTTGGTGTACAGCTTGGAATTGAGATACGCAAGGTCATAGCAAAAACTTCGGTTCCTACACCTGTACCTTGCTCCTAAAAATATCTCGGAAACCGTATGTATTTTTAACGTGTGGGTTCACACTCACGTTTCTGGGACTTTGAAATCCAAAGCAGGCAAGCTTCAATACCACCTTACCACGAATATTGTACGCGTTCATATTGCGTTAATGAACGGTTTTTTTTAAATTATTTTTTTAACCGCGTTAATGCCTCTTTAATCAACGTGATTTGGATTGCAGGAGGTACCGTACCTCCAATATTATGTGAAGACAAATAAAACACTGACGATTTGTAACCCCGAACCATGTTTTTGTTGTTGTTGTTAACATTACAGCCTTTATAACTGTTCCTGCCTTCCAGAACTGAAGGGCCCGCGACAGAGCCATAATGTTAAAGACAATGCACCCCTCACCTGTCCAATAATGTGGGAGGAACTGTATGTTGATGAAACGACTGCACCTGTCTCTGTTGCGCTCGCTTTTGTTCCCACGCCCCTGGCACAACACAATTCCTGAAGATGAGGTCTTGTCTCCATGGCAACGTTTTGCATCACCAGCATAGTACGCGTATCGGTATCCGGGTGCTTTGTGTGTATGTGCGCGTGCGTGCGAGCGTGTTTGTGTGTGTGTGTGTGTGTGTGTGTCTCTCTCTCTCTTTAAGTCTCTCTCTCTAAGTCTCTCTCTCTCACTCACACACTCTCCCCCGCTAGCATAGCCTTTGCAATTCTTCCTACCCCCTCTCTCTCTCTCTCTCTCTCTCTCTCTCTCACACACACACACACACACACACACACACACAGGTGCGTTGTGAGTGCATGTGTGTGTATGACATGTGTCGACCTCTGGTTGCGTTCAGACATCTTCAGTACGCTACACCCATGTGGTGTTGCTTTCCGTTTGGGACTGTTGTGTGTTTACCGGCGTTTTCTGTGAGAGGGAAATCAGACGGCACTGACGTAAGGGGCTACCCTTGTTGATTTGTTGACTCTGCTGTTTGGAGAGGAAAGATAGGTTTTCTCTTGTTGACTTTGCGGTTTGGAGAAGAAAGATAGATATGTTTTCTGTTGATTCTGCTGTTTGGAGAGAAAGATGGGTTTTCTCTGTGTATGCTACCATCACTCCTCCAGCGCTGCGGAAGGGCACTTTTGGGAAAGGGCGGAAAGTTATGTCTATGTGGTGATCTGTTTCTGGCGTCATAGTGAAGACGCTACGGAAATGAGAACTGAAGGATGGCGTATAAGGATGCCGCTTTTGTTTTGTTTAGGGATAAACCAGCAAGACTGATCGAAGAAAAAAAAGCTGGGAGCTTTTTTTTTTTGAGCCAGTAGATTAGTCATCCGCTTGAAATTGAAATGGTATAAGAGAAATGGACGAGCCGACGCCCAGAAATTGACCCATGGCGTTGTAGGTTACACCAGCTGACTGTGGAAACTGACATGCAATTGACACTAACACGAAATTGACAGGCTCTCTAAGATATTGGCATCTGAATCGTTTGCATTGCGTGAAGAGAATGTTTTGATTCGACGATATACTCAGTCTGTCTGTCCGTCTGTGTCCGCTGTGTGTGTGTGTGTCTCTCTCACTCACACACTCTCTCTCTCTCTCTCTCTCTCTCTCTCTGTGTCTCTGTCTCTATCTCTCTCTATCTCTCTCTCCCTCTCTCTCCCTCCCCCTCCCCCCTCTCTCTCTCTCGCTCGCTCGCTCTCTCTCAACGCAGACAACTTACACGCGCAAAATGAATTTACAAGGCCAGAGCAAGAAGAAGTCAAGAAGATGAACACTTCTTCACACGCTTTTGCCTTGAGTGTTATGTCTCTGCACCGCTTCTCGTTTCTCGTCTTCGTTGGCAGCAATTGACGGCTCCTAATTGTGTTTGAGCCGTGTTTCAGGAGGGGGCACCAAACGAGGAGAAAGCGATGTTTATCTCTTCGTACTGTTGTGAACTGCTTTCCGCACTACTTGAACTGAGACGAGTGTCTTGTTGGGCATGTTTAGGGTTGCGCTGTGTCGCAAGGTAAGGCAAGAGACATGGGGGATGTTAAGATGGTAGGGGTGGGGCGGTTGAAGAGAGAGAGAGGGAAGCGAGAGAGAGGAGGGGGGGGGGGGGGAGAGAGAGAGAAGTGGGTGTTCGATAATAAGTGGGTGTGTTGGGCGGAGGGGTGGGGTGGGGGGGAGGGTTGTAGATATGTGTCATTGTTGCTGCCCTTTTGTCTCTCTGCGTAGAGTTACATATGTGTGAGTGTGTATATTATGTGTGTGACTTGAACTTATTGAAATCTCTCTCTCTCTCTCTCTCTCTCTCTCTCTCTCTCTCGCTCTCGCTCTCTCTCTCTCTCTCTCTCTCTCTCTCGCTCTCTCTCTCTCTCTCTCTCTCTCTCTCTCTCTCTCTCTCTCTCTCTCTCTCTCTCTCTCTCTCTCTCGTAGATTTTAGCAGTTTAATGCTCCGTCATCTTCGCACAATGAAAGAAGACTCCTTTGTCACATTAATATACATTAATGGCTTTTCGGTTGAATCTATTAAGGGGGATGAGCAGGCAGTCAAGATGACGACATCAAGTTAAACAATCCGTGCGTGCATTTCCATTCTGTTGCTGTTTTACGCATTTCTGAGAATGAATGGACTGATTAGGAACTTTTTGTACGGGCCTCTTCCGCACACCATAGCCAGACAACATGCTGTCGGCGTGATCGATCTCTCCCTCTTTACACCCACACACACACACTCTCTCTCTCTCTCTCTCTCTCTCTCTCTCTCTCTCTCTCTCTCTCTCTCTCTCTCTCTCTCTCTCTCTCTCTCTCTTACCGTCTGTCTGTCTGTCTCTTTCTATCTGTCTCTCTCTTCACTCTGCCTCTCTTTGTCTGTACGTCTGTCTGTCTGTCTGTCTGTCTGTCTCTGTCTCTCTCTCTGTCTCTCTCTCTCTCTCTCTCTCTCTCTCTCTCTCTCTCTCTCTCTCTCTCTCTCTCTCTTAAGGCCAGAAACAGTCGATCTTTATTTGTTCGTTTAGTGTACGGCATTCACATAATTATGTACGGGAGCAGAAACAGAAGGCAATAATGAGTGCACTGATGAGCTGGAGGCTTAATTTACAGTTAACCGTCCGATGAAAAGGTAGAAAGAGCCCGAAGACAGTGACAACGTATGGCGTATCCGGAGCGAAAAACACGCCGTCAACTTTCCGTATTAGATCATGTTGTGCATAAAATAAGTTATTTCGTTGTGTGCGGAGGAAGCGCGGGGGTATGGGGGGAGGGGGGGTGGAGAGAATTGCGTGTGTGTATGTGTGTAGGGGGGGGTTAGGGTCGAGAGGGGAAGGGTGTGTGTGTGTGTGTGTGTGTGTGTGCGTGCGTGCGTGCGCGTGCGCGTTAGCTGCTTTGGTCGTTGGTTAGTAAATGTACATCCTACAAGTATAGATCATTACTGGTATGGCTCAGTGCGTTTTGCCGATGGCAAGCTGTGCGTTTTCCTACGACATACACACTATGAAACTGTGCTTTTATTCTTCTTGCTCGGCGTTTGGCTTGTTCAAAACAACACCAGCTGTGTGCCTACATACCCTTGTACCTGCTTGCCCTTGTATCTACATACCGTTTTCGTCCAGCACAAAATGCCAGCCAGGAGGAAAGCGTTTGTCGCCAGTAGTGCCAGTATGCTGCGCAATATGCTCTCATACCTGGTATTCAGAACACAAACGACTTTACCGCAAATGAGAGGCGCTCCTTTAAAAATTCCCTCCTCCCCTTCCCTCTGTTATTAGTGCAGGGGATGCTCAGGTGGGAGTGATAATGTCAGAAGTGAAGTTGAAACACACCTGTGGACATCACCAGCCCATTTATACTGACACAAAATGGCCGTACAACCAGACAAAGATTGAGGGTAACATTCTATATAGTGGGGTGTCACTAGTCCAACGTGAAGTTTATTCCTCAATGAACATACATTTTATGGAATGCATCGAATTTGAATGTCAAAATAATGGCTTTTCACCACCGCCTCAGTTTCCACACATTGGCACGACTCTCTTCAATTTTTGGCTGGCATGATTTTTGTTGAATTTTTTTTTTACGTGATAACTTGGGGTTTAGGCTCCCATGGTGTTCTGAACCACCCTGAACGTTGTTTCGTCAGAGTTTCCTAATTAATCAACGGCGCTGATTATGTGTACGTCAGAACTTGAGGTTGAGGTTCCCGTGGTGTTCTGAACCACCCTGAACGTTGTTTCGTCAGAGTTTCCTAATCAACGGCGCTGATTATTATGATTATATGTACGTCAGAACTTGAGGTTGAGGTTCCCGTGGTGTTCTGAACCACCCTGAACGTCGTCTCGTCAGAGTTTCCTAATCAACGGCGCTAGCTGATATT
Source organism: Littorina saxatilis (assembly GCF_037325665.1). Taxonomy (NCBI): domain Eukaryota; kingdom Metazoa; phylum Mollusca; class Gastropoda; order Littorinimorpha; family Littorinidae; genus Littorina; species Littorina saxatilis. The sequence continues at coordinate 49,889,791 of NC_090248.1, read as the reverse complement.
GTGTACGTCAGAACTTGAGGTTAAGGTTCCCGTGGTGTTGTGAACCACCCTGAACGTCGTCTCGTCAGTGTCCTAATTAATCAACGACGCTGATTATGTGTACGTCAGAACTTGAGGTTGAGGTTCCCGTGGTGTTGTGAACCACCCTGAACGTCGTCTCGTCAGTGTCCTAATTAGCGGCGCTGATCAGAGAGAGTTCAATCAGTGAACGGTACACACAGTGATGGATGGGCTTGGCGTGCAGGGAAACTTTCCATACGACTCCTGTCTTTATGTGCGGCAAGATTATAGTACGTGGGAGTTTCATTATGGCAGGTTAATATGCGACGAAAGGGAGGCTGGATAATGAGCCGTGCGACCAACGGCCTTGGTTCCTTAAGCTAAAACGGACATAATTATGTGGGAGTTTCATTATGGCAGGTTAATATGTGACGAAAGGGAGGCTAGACAATGGAACTATTTGGTAAAAGGATTTGGTTTCTAAC
>NC_090248.1:49794306-49884306 GCF_037325665.1 Littorina saxatilis | reverse complement strand
ACCCCACTCTGAGCTCTTCTACTCCTCCTTCCCTCTCTCGTCCACAGCCTACCCCCTCCCCCAACTCTCCCTCCCTTCTACAATTTGTTCTCTTTTTATTTTTTTTCACCTTCCTTTCTCCTCCGTCAGCGTTACGTGTGCAAACTATAGTGTCTCCGGGGGTTGCGCAGAGAACGACTGTATACTGACTCTCTACGGGAACGACATGAAGATGAGATCATTTTTCTCGTCTCATTGAGGCTGCTGTCGTAACATTCCATTTGAGTGATATCATGTACATTGTACTAGTTCGTCCGATTTTAAGCCGTTCTCGGGTGGAACAGAGGCAGTCTGAGAAGAGAAAACTGACTTCATTTTTGTCTAGGTCCTCGTTCTGACTATTTGGTTGCTCTCCCTGCTACCTCTGTCAATTCTGGCTGTCTCTTCTGAGTGTGGTTTGCAGGCAAACAAGCAGCGGTCGCTTGGGTGTGGAATGGGTTTTACACCGATTTTCTGAGAGGAGAACAGTTCCAGTACTGAGAATTGCGTCGTTCTCTCTGTCACTTCGCTCTAATCTGCTCGAGCTGAGTATGCGGCTTGCAGGCAAACAAGCAGCGGTAGTTTGGGTGTAGAATGGGTTTTGCATCGGTAGTCAGAGACATGAAAAGGGAATTCACCTCTGTCTGGGTCCCGGTCCTGAGCAGTCAGTCGTTCTCCACGTAACATTAACCTCAGTCTCTGTCTGTCTATCTGTCTGTCTGGCTGGCTGGCTGGCTGGCTGTCTGGCTCTCTCTCTCTCTCTCCCTCCCTCCCTCCCTCCCTCCCTCCCTCCCTCTCTCTTTCTCTTTCCATCCCTCTCTCTCTCCCTCTCCTTCAATCCCTCTCTCCCCCCCCCCTCTCTTTCTCTCTCCTTCCATCCCTCTCTCTCCCTCCATCCCTCTCTCTGTCTTTCTCTCTCTCTCTCTCTCTCTCTTTTTTTTTCTCCTCTCCCCCCTCTTTCTATCTCTCTGTATCTCTCTGTATCTCTCCCTCTCTCTCTGTCTCTCTTTATATCTGCCTCTGTCTCTTGCTCTTTCTCATTTCTCTCCGCCCCCCTCTCTCTCTCGCTCTCTCTCTCTTTCTTCATATCTCTCTCTTTCTCTCTCTCTCTCTTTCTCTCTCTCTCTCTCCCCGATCTTTCTCTCTCTCTCTCCCCGATCTTTCTCTCTCTCTCTCTCTCTCTCTCTCTCTCTCTCTCTCTCTCTCTCTCTCTCTCTCTCTTTCTCTCTCTCTCCCTCTCCCTCCCTCCCTCCCTCCCTCTCTGTTGAGTGTGGCTTGCAGGCAAACAGACAAGGGCGAGTGTGACGTGCACACAGTGTAATCCCATTGTATTTCCTGGCATTCCTCAGGGGGGCACAACCCTCTTCCTCTTGTGACACGAAACTGTCACTTGCCTCTTGACTGGTGGTCCGTCTTACCCTTGCACATGCCAGTGAGTGACTGGGGGGGGTTTGTGCTGTTATTTCTCTTGTCGTTTTGTGGTAGTAGTAGTTGTTGTTGTTGTTGTTGTTGTTGTTGTTGTTGTTGTTGTTGTTGTTGTTGTTGTTGTTGTTGTTGTTGTTTGATGTTGGGTGTGTGTTGGGTGTGTTGTTGGTTTAAAAAAAACCATATGGGGGGTGGGGGGGGGGAGGGTGGAGGGGAGCCGAGCAGAGGGGGGGGGGGGGGGGCAGAAATTGCTTGCATCATAGCCCTGTTAGCCATGCTTGGGTGGGGGAGGGGTGGGGGGGGGGGTAGAGGTGGTGGTGGAGCAAGTGACAGATATCCATCATAATTCATCAGTTTTGAAGGAAAGGTCTGACCTGATGTAACCAAATGTGACAGCCATGCAGTATCTTTTGTACTTGTTGCACAGTTTGGCTGCCCAAGTGTAACTAGATTGTGTGTGTGTGTGTGTGTGTGTGTGTTTGAGTGCGTGCGCGCGTGCGTGCGTGTGTGCGTGCGTGCGTGCGTGTGTGTGTGTGTGTGTCCATGTCTGTGTATTTTGAATACATCATTCTTATGCCGTTGGGGTTTTGATTGTATTTATTCGATAAGGAACTTGGATGCATTGACTGTAATAAAACTTGTCAACCTCAATGGCTGTGTGCCTGAGGGGGAAACATATGTGTGAAAAAGTGCAGAAAAGATTGTGGTTTTAACTGCGTGTAAAGAAATGTTGCTTTCCACTTGTATGCTTCTGCTTCTGTCCTCTTGCATTTCCTGTGCATGTCTCCTTTCATGAATGAAGACATTTTCTTGGGATGACTTTTTTTTTTTAATCAGATAAATGAACATGTATCCAGACAAACAAAAAGCTAGACAAATCCAAACTCTCTCTCTTTCTGTCTCAGTCTCTGTCTCTCTCTACTTGTCTCTCTCTCTCTCTCTCTCTCTCTCTCTCTCTCTCTCTCTCTCTCTCTCTCTCTCTCGCTCTCCCCTGGCCATTTGTCTGTCTGTCTGTCTGTCTGTCTGGCAGTCTCTTGGTGGTGACTGTTACACTGCATGGGAGGGCAGTGCAAAGGGAACCTAAATAGTGCTGTATGTAGTACTCATGGCGAGGACGACTGGTCAGTTCCTTGGTATAGCTTCCTGTTTCATTTTGGCATAATTTTGTATGTCCCAATCCCCCCCCACCGTTTGTCAAGAGGCTAATCCTCACCGCAATTAAACAGTTGTATTCATCGTCCCTCTCATTCCGGTATATACTGGTGCTGTTGTTGCTCCTTTTTTTAAATATATATTTTGTTTAACTGCCATCTGTGTTACCGCATACATTTCAAAACAATTATCCAAGAACACCCTGTTAACATGGATTTAGGTATAAAGTTTTGTATCATGTTGTAACCGAGTGCCGAAACACTACGATCACCTCGGGAGGCGAAGTGCAATCAAACAGGATTGAAAATGTTAGGGCTAATTTCTTAGCCCTATAAAAACTGTTATGCAAACCCGAAGGTTTCCATGAACATACGGACAATCCAATCGGAAACCACCAGACCCCATCACAAACAGAATTCCACAATCCAGAGGTGTTGACTTAAAGGCCAACAACTCGGGTGCAGAGTCTGCTGTGAAAGGAGCGGTAGCCTCCCCTGTCACAATGTGAACAGAATGTATTTCTGGTTGCTATCACTGTTATATAGAGCTGATCCAGTTTTCATGGATATTATGTTTTATAAACAGTGCTTCAGTCCAATTAGTCGAGGTTCTGTAAGAACCTGTCTGTGTGGTGTGATAGTCATATTCTGCTGAAATGTAGATGTGTGTGTGTGACTTTAGTATCTGAGTGCAAGCGGTGCCAAAGAGTTTTCCAAGTGCTTCCACAGAATAGCGTTGGTTGTGTATCACATCCAGAATGTTTTTTCGCCACATGTAGTGATTTGAGTTGTGTTTGTGTGTGTACAGGTGTGGTCCACGAAAACCCTCGCATCGGACTTGACGGGGAGGGGGAGGAAGTGCCGGGGACCACTGACGAGAAAGGCGACGTTATCTCCACTGTCAGGATGCGAAACAGGCAGCGAAGGCTCAGCGAAGTAAGAAACACCTTTTCACATTGTCAGTATTGGTGTTAACTGGTAATTACTGGTATTTTACCGGTTGAAATGAGAAAATACCGGAACAAAATTGGCTACCTGTATGACCTACCGGTTGATTTGTTAGAAATACTGGGGTTTTTTTGCTGGTAAAACATCAAAACCAGTACTCTGAGTTGGACTCTTACTGGTTCCAATGACCAGCTTACCGTTTTTTTCTGGACTCTGCATCAGTGCATCATAAAAGTTTGCGTACCATTTTGAAAAAATACAAGCGCCATCACTGCATTGGTCCAAGAAAAAATACCCACTTCATTTAGTGGGTATCTTTCTTACAAGGAAAGAAAAGGGGAAGGAAATGTGAGGGCTTTTTCTTTCTTCCTGTTTTGGGATGGCTTTGAAATAAAGTTTAACTTGTTGTGATTATTAGTTAAAGGCTTACTAACTCGCTCCCGTGTTTACGATGTGTAGTTTGCCCACAATCGATGTCAAATGCATCATAAGGCCATATAATGACGATATGTCGCAATGCGCGGACCATATACATGCATTACAGCTTGTTCTAGCCTCTGAAAAAGTGAGGATGTCAACAAAGACGCGGAGTTATTTCCCTTGCGTCAACGTTCCCTCTGTTGGCAAATCTATAAATAGGACGATCTAGATCAAAATAAAAATTCAAATATCTCAACATTTAAGGGGTCCTAGACCACAATATCTTGCAGGGAACTTAATTTAGCATGTCTCCAGCTGTGGGTAAAGCAATTAGCGTGAATAGTCATCAGCTTTCTATGCCTTTAAGAATGTGTTCATCTTTCTTTGAAATATTGATATGTTTGAATGTTTTTTTTTTTTTTTAAGCGATCAAGGGTGTTATCTTTGTTGTGTATCATCCGTGAATGGGAAAAGAAATGGATTAAAAAAAATTCCCTCATCTTCTTGTTTAAGTGAGGACAAAGTATAATATATATATGTAAAAGTGAGCAGGAGTTTTTCTTAAAATACACATGAAATAATAACGCACCATTGCTTTCAGGAGGTGACAAAGCGTCTGTCGTTACCAGCAGATATACGACTGCCAGAGAACTTCCTGGCCCGATCCACCATATCCCTCAGTCCCGATGGACAGCTCAGTCGCCGCTCCAGACGGAAATCTCTGGTCAGTCTTGCGTGCTGTACTTATGTTTTTGTGCTTAGTTTTTGTGAGTAAAGTTGGCAGATAAGGAACAAAGCTATGAGTGCTTTTGGTTTTTGAAAAAGCCATGGTCTTGTTCAATTTGTATGGATTCCAAAATGTTACGTGGCTGTTTTTGCACCGGGCACTGTGGTCTGTTTGAAGGTGAAATGTGGCCCAGTACCTCTGACTTCAGTCCTCAGGGTTTCAATTCGCAGGGATAGGTATATAGGTGATATCAATTAGGAGTGGGCTTGAATCGTTAACTTTTTTGATGCAAGAGTATTGCTCATTTTACTCTCTTTATAAGGACATTTAAAAGTAGCAGCAGTATTATTCACTGTGTATGTATAAGTGTTGTTGTGTTAATTTTGAGAGTTGGCCATTCTTCTTGTCGTTCGCCAATGCTAAACTTGGAGAGAGAGTTGGCCATTATTCTGTGTTTGCATTGACACCACACTGAGCGTCATTAGGCCCCCCCCCAAAAAATAGTCTGTTTACGGTAACCCGACCGACCCTATTTTTTTCGCGCTACCCTAGACTTTTTGGGGGGCATTTGGGGGGTAAACAAAAAAAAAAAAAAAAAAAAAAATCTTTTGGTTTTTTTGCAAAATAACGTAAAAATATGTTTTTTTGGAAAAAAAAAATAAAATCCCGACCTACCGACCCTATTTTTTTGGCCTATGTTACCGTAAACAGACCTATTTTTTTTTTTGGCCTTATCCAGTAGTTGAATACAGTGGAACACCCCTTTCAAGACCTCGAAGATCTGAAAAAGTCGGGTATTAAAAAGGGGGAGCCTTGGAACTTAATACAAGGGGGGTACATTTATAGATGTGATGAACAGAAAATCTGAAAAAGCAAATTCTTATATGAGGGGAGGTCTTAAATTGTGGAGTCTTAAAAGAGGGGGGGGGGGGGGGGGGGGGGGGCTTCCACAGTAAATATCCACGAATGCATCTAGGGGGGAGAGTATTTGGTAGTGCTGGTATCTTAAAGGTCCTTGTCTACATTTTTATACATAAATAGACATTTGACCATTGAAATGCTGAGTCTATTCCCTACAAATATCAAAAATACACCCCCCTTCGATCAAGAAGAACGAAGCAAGGGTTTCCGTTTGAAAATTCATTGTAGTATTCCAGCATAGTAGACTATCCTTATTTGGGAAATGCCGAGGGCAAAACTCCTCTCGAATACCGTGCATTTCGTTCGTTTAAAAAAAATCGTGTCCGACAGCGCTTCAACATCCAGTGTCAAAGTGTTGCTGTGACTGTGTAGGCGTGACTGTCAGCATAGAGACATGAATATGATTGGTCGATATTTTTAGGCAAAGCACATGTTCTCAGCAAACAGAAAACAAAATATTGGAAGTGTCTGAGTCTGAGACACTACCCAAAAATAAAAACTTTTTTTACATATATGTTTTTTTTCTATAACTTTTTTCTCTATGGTTCTTTTATCATCTGACTTAACTTTTTATAGAATTCTAACCATAAGTTTATTGAAAAAAAGCAAAAATGTAGACGACCACCTTTAATGTACTGATCTGTAAGTCTTGTAACTGAGTGGATCCATGCGGTACGAAGCAACATGTTTCTTTGTGTGCATGCTTGTGTCTGCTTTCTTAACTTTGGATCAGATGTTAATGGTTTGTGTTGACAGTCGGAGATCGGGTTTGGCAAGATCGAGTCATACACAAAGCTGGACAAGCTGGGCGAGGGGACGTACGCCACAGTGTTTAAAGGCAAGAGTCGCCTCACCGACAGCCTGGTGGCGCTAAAAGAAATACGACTGGAGCACGAGGAAGGGGCTCCCTGTACTGCCATTAGAGAAGGTGGGCTTGGAAAAAATTTATTTGATATGAAAATGTAATCCTACCCCCCCCCCCTCCCCCCCCCCCCCCCCCTCCCCCCCCCACCCCCCCCTCCCCCCTCCCCCCCCTTCCCCCCCCCCCTCCCCCCCTCCCCCCTCCCCCCCTCCCCCCCCCCCTCCCCCCCTCCCCCCCCTCTCCCCCCCTCCCCCCCCCCCCCCCCTCCCCCCCCCCCTCCCCCCCCCCCAAAAAAAAATGTGGAAGTAGAAAGAAAAGAACAGACAAATATGTTGATATGTATAATAAACAAAAGCAATCTAGAAGGTGTTGTTTTTATAATAGTCATTTTTGACATTTTTGCCACTAATTTTCAGTATTAAATATTTATATCTGTATTTTATATCTGTATGAAGACATCCTGATTTATCACCATAGCCTTTTGACTGAATTATGTTTGCATAGTAATCTCCTGCAGTTGTTTTGAATTCTTAAGTTGATCTGTGGCCAAAGCCATTGTGCAGAATTGTGCCATAATTATGCTTTTGTGAAAGTTTTACAGCTTTAAGTCAGAAAGCCATGAAGGAATCGAGGAAATGAACAGATTTGTGATAATGTGAAAACGGGATGAAACTTTACGATGTGTGTGCTGGTTTTTTTTTCAGTATCACTTCTACGAGATCTGAAACATGCCAACATCGTCACACTTCATGACATCATCCACACAGATAAATCTCTCACCCTTGTCTTTGAGTACTTAGTAAGTATACCTGTGTAGTCTTTGAGTGTCATTACTTCTGTGACTTGGTTTATAATTTCATGAACACTATGGAAATGTATGTAAAGTGGAACATACACTGTGAGGCCCTTCCAAAGAAAGGACACCTTCTGTCTCTGACTTTTCCCAAAATATACCTGTCATGAAAGGCCACCTGCAATCTAAGGACACTCTTGTCACAGGTACCACTGTGATGCGTTGTATGCCAGGACAATGACTGAAAATTTACCTCGGCTACAGTCGAACCCCCCTCCCTTTTAAGACCTTGTTTTCTAAGATGTTGTGTTCATAACCTCTGTAAATGTACCCCCATTTTAAGACTCCCTCCTTTTTAAGACCTGATTTTCTCAGATTTTTTAGGTCTTAAGAGGGGGGTTCCACTGTATTGCGAAAATGTACCCTGCTTGACTGCCGGCGCTTTGTATTTTGTAGTCTAGTCCCAGCGAAGCTGGAGGTATCCCGTGAACGCTATACTGTAATCGACTTGAGAAATGTGCATACCGAATAATACATGATAAAGAAGGATTCTTTGTGCCCGGCTATGTGCTACAGTTGGAGATGGAAGTTCACCAAAAATTGGGACCATACTAACAAAAACACGGTGGGTGCAATAGTCGCCCCCATTTTTTCAGCAAACGTCACCCAAGGCCGTTTTGGACGGGTAGAAATTCCGTAGTTTCCAAGTCTATGGATAAAGCTCGCTAAAGAAGAATACGTCACGGTCGAAAGTCTTTGACGTCAATTAATGCATCATGACGTCATGCCTCCCTGTAGTCTTTCTCTCTCGCGCAGTGTGTGTGTTTGTTTTCATTTTGTGCACATGTGTTAGTGTTACTGTTTGTGTGTGTGTGTGTGTGTGTGTGTGTGTGTGTGTGTGTGTGTGTATATTTGTGTGTGTGTGTGTGTGTGTGCGCGCACGCGTGCATGAGTGTACTCGTATGTGTGTGGTGTGTGTGTGTGTGTGTGTGTGTGTGTGTGTGTGTGTGTGTGTGTGTGCGCGCGCACGCGTGCATGAGTCTGTACTCGTGTGTGTGTAAGTGTGTGTGTGGGCATAAGTGTATGTGTGTGCGTGTATGTGTGTTTGTTTGTAAAGGTGTGTATGTCCGTCTGTCCATTTGTGCGTATGGGTGTGTGTTTTGTGTGTATGAAGTTTTTTGTGAGAGAGTGTAAGTGCGTGTGAGTGAGTGTGTGTATGTGTGTGTGTGTGACTTGGGGTGTGTGTGTGTTTGTGTGCGTGAGTGAGTGTGTGTGTGTGTTTGAGAGAGAGAGAGAGTGTGTGTGAATGTGTGTGTGCATGAGTTTGTGTGTATGTTTGTGTGTGTATGAGTGTGTATATGTGTTTGTTTGTAAAGGTGTGTGTGTCCGACTGTCTATGTGCGTATTTGTTTGTTTGCTTAACGCCCAGCCGACCACGAAGGGCCATATCAGGGCGGTGCTGCTTTGACATATAACGTGCGCCACGTCACATTATTCTGACACCGGACCAACCAGTCCTAGCATGCACTAACCCCATAATGCCAGACGCCAGGCGGAGCAGCCACTAGATTGCCAATTTTAAAGTCTTAGGTATGACCCGGCCTGGGTTCTAACCCACGACCTCCCGATCACGGGGCGGACGCCTTACCACTAGGCCAACCGTGTATGTGCGTATGAGTGTGTTTTGTGTGTATGAGATTTGTGTAAATCAATGTGTGTGTGTGTGTGTGTGTGTGTGTGTGTGTGTGTTTGTGTGGGTGTGTGTCTGTATAAGAGAGAGAGAGAGAGAGAGAGAGAGAGAGAGAGAGAGAGAGAGAGTGGGTGGCTGGGTGTGTGTTTATGCGAGTGCGCTAGTGTATATATGTGTGTGTATGAGTGTTTGTTTGTAAAGGTGTGTATGTACGTCTGTCTATATGTGCGTATGGGGGTGTGTTTTGTGTACTGTATGAAGTGTGTGTGAGAGAGTGAGTGAGTGCGTGTGAGTGAGTGTGTATGTGTGTACGTGTGTAACTTGGGGTGTGTGTGTGTGGGGGGGTGGGTGGGTGTGTGTGTGTTCGTGTGTATGTGTGTTTGAGAGAGAGAGAGAGAGAGAGAGAGAGAGAGAGGTTTGTCTTTCGCTGGGGTATGCAGTGCCTTGGCGTTGCACATCTACTTAATCCCAGCGAAGCTGGAGGTATCCCGTGAACGCTATACTGTAATCGATTTGAGAAATGTGCATACCGAATAATACATGATAAAGAAGGATTCTTTGTGCCCGAAAATGGGCCACAGTTGGAGATGGAAGTTCACCAAAAATTGGGACCATACTAACAAAAATACGGTGGGTAAAATTGGCGCCCCCATTTATTGAGCAAACGCCACCCAAGGCCGCTTTGGACGGGTAGAAATTCCGTAGTTTCCAAGTCTATGGATAAAGCTCGCGTAAGAAGAATACGTCACGGTCGAAAGTCTTTGACGTCAATTAATGCATCATGACGTCATGCCTCCCTGTAGTCTTTCTCTCTCGCGCGGTGTGTGTGTTTGTGTTCATTTTGTGCACATGTGTTAGTGTTACTGTTTGTGTGTGTGTGTGTGTGTGTGTGTGTGTGTGTGAGTGTGTGTGTGGTGTGTGTGTGTGTGTATTTGTGTGTGTGTTTGTGTGTGTGTGTGTGAGTGTGTGTGTGTGTGTGTGTATTTGTGTGTACGCACGCGTGCATGAGTCTGTACTCGTGTGTGTGTGAGTGTGTGTGGTGTGTGTGTGTGTGTGTGTATTTGTGTGTGTGTGTGTGTGTGTGTGTGTGTGTGTGTGCGCACGCGTGCATGAGTCTGTACTCGTGTGTGTGTGTGTGTGTGTGTGTGTGTGTGTGTGTGTGTGTGTATGTGTGTTTGTTTGTAAAGGTGTGCATGTCCGTCTGTCCATATGTGCGTATGGGTGTGTGTTTTGTGTGTATGAAGTTAGAGAGTGAGTGAGTGCGTGTGAGTGAGTGTGTGTGTGTGTGCGTGTGTGACTTGGGGTGTGTGTGTGTGTGTGTGGGTGTGTGTGTGTGTGTGTGTGTTTGTGTGTGTGTGTTCGTGTGCGTGTGTGTTTGAGAGAGAGAGAGAGAGAGAGAGAGAGGTTTGTCTTTCGCTGGGGTATGCAGTGCCTTGGCGTTGCACATCTACTTAATTGTTAATTTTGTCTGTCTGTTGTTATCTCAGTCTGTCTTTCTTTACTTAGCACTTGTGTGATAGGTTTAGCGTTTCTGTCTTTTCTGAACAAATTTTCTGTTTGTGTAATGTGCTGAGTACAAACTAAATGAAAAACAGATTGTAAAGTAAAATATAACAAAAATCTTCTTTGTATAATTATTGACTGTCACCATGAAACACTTTTAAATGTGTGTGTCTGTGTGTGTGTGTGTGTGTGTGTGTGTGTGTGTGTGTGTGTGCGTGTGCGTGCGTGCGTGTGTGTTTATGGTTGCTTGCTGAGTTTCAGTGCCTTTTCTTTGTGTGTATGTGTTCATGCGTTGGTTTTTGTTGTTTGTTCAGTTAGTTACAGTGCCTTTTGCTTTGTGTGTGTGTTCAGGAGAAAGACTTGAAGCAGTACATGGACGACTGCGGCAACATTATGAGCATGACCAATGTCAAGGTAAGTGAATCATGCACATTTTCTTCAGTGTCTTCGGACAGTCAGTTTCCAAAATGGTTGATCATTTGATTATTGATGGTACATTTTGCGCAGCTATACCCATCTCTCAGTGCACAGCGTGTGCCACCTAACAGTGGAACCTCCCTATTAAGGCAATGAGCGGCACTAGAATGACCAAAATGAAACATGGAAAATACATGGAGTAACTTAGTTTTCTGGGTAGTTATTGAAGTGACTTATATAAAGAAATAAAAAAATTGCGAAAACTAAAGGACATGGATTGCCGTCGCTATGGAAACTGGCATACACAGCGCCATATTGGATTTCTAGGAAACGGTTTTACAGCAACATCATACATCAGAAATGCTTAATATTTGGCACAAAGATACACAAGACTTTTATCTACAATCATATAGAACGATATTTTGACAAAAAACTACAGTTGAATTTAAATTAATTTTTGAAATAAAGATGAATGAATATGCAGTTAGAAATTCATTAATCCTTATTACAAAAAATAATTTAAATTCAACTGTAGTCTTTATTCAAAATAACGTTCTATATGATTGCAGATACAAGGCATGTGTATCCTTGTGCCAAATATTATGCATGTCTGATGTATGATGTTGCAGTAAAACCGTTTCCTAGAAATCCAATATGGCGGCTGTTTCTATAGCAACGACAGTCTGTGTCCATTAGTATTTAAATTTTTTTCCATTTATTTGTATAAGTCTCTTCAATAACTACCCAGAAAACTAGGTCATTCCATGTATTCTCCAAGTTTAATTTTACTGCCGCTCATTGCCTTAAGACCTAACAAAATCAGGTCTGAAAAAAGAGCGAGTCTAAAAATGGGGGTATATTTACAGAGGTTACGTATGAACAGAAAGTCTGAAAAAACAAGGCCTTGAAATGGAGGTAGTTTTAATGTAATTTTTTTTTAATGGAATTTTCACTGTAACATTGTTGCCACAACCTTGTTAGCAAGTTTCTCTTGTCTGAATAGTATGAGTAAGACTTAAGAGTAAGAAATATAATAGTAAGAGTCCTATCTATACCTTACGCAGCTATGCGAATTGGTGTTGGAATGGCGAGGAATACAGTGTCGCGTACCTTTTTCCCAACTTAGCAGCAAATGAATTAGTTGATGTGTACTGACAGATTTATTACTCATTTGCTGGGTTATTATCTTTTTTCTTTTTTTTAGTTAAGATTGATATTAATTAGGCAAAGCTGACTTCGCAAAAATCTACTTCAAAAAGCTCGCTGAATGAAGCTTTGACACGGAATTTTCATAAAAAAGACTGCGAAGTCGGGCTCAATTAAAGACTGCCTAATTAATTTAGGCGAATGTTCTTACATCAGCGGACATGCATATAAATGTTGGTGCCATCTGATTGTGCAGATATTCCTGTTCCAACTGTTGCGGGGTCTCAACTACTGTCACAAGCGACGGGTGCTGCATCGTGATCTCAAACCTCAGAACCTGCTCATCAATGAGCGGGGCGAGCTCAAACTGGCCGACTTTGGTGAGTTTTTCAAGCACCAATGAAGGAGAGTTAGGAAAACGTTGAGCAGCATATTAGCTCAAACTGGCTGAATTTGTGTCGCACAGATAAAGGGAAATTAAGAAAATGTTGAATAAGCTGAGCTCAAACTAGCTTTGGTGAATTTTCATTGCACAGTCTGAGCGGGGGAGTGAAGAACGTGTTTTCACTCAGCCTAAAACTAATGTCCAACCAGACAATTTTAATATCAGAAGAAACTCCTGAACAAACAATGAAGCTGCACCGTTGTTCTTCTGATTTAAGTATCTCTCCAGCCACTGGTTTCTGAGACAATTTCTATTCTTTGGATTGGAGTGAAAAGTCTCCCTAACAGTTGTAATGAAAGTTGGATCTTTGGTTTTTATTTCACCATGAAAGTAGACTCTGCGAGTGAGTTTGCCAGGGGGCACACTTTACAGATGCAGCAGGCTTGTAGCCAGAGAGTGATCAGGTCTTGCAGCACAGCAATTTACCTGTCTTGATGACCTTGTCCATCTTGTTATGCTTTGTCTTTTTGTTTTGAGTCTAAATATTTTAGTTTGAAACCTGAAGAACTTCACAGTTAGCGAATGTGTTCTCAGTCAGAACATCTCTACATTGCCCATGTTTTTCTGTTATTTTATTTTATGTAACAGATGGTCTTTTATTTATATAAATACATATGTACTGTGAAATCAGAAATATCATGCCATGTGTAACTGTTTCAGGGTTGGCCCGGGCAAAATCAATACCGACCAAGACATATTCAAATGAAGTTGTCACACTTTGGTAGGTGTTTTGATCCTAATACATGTAAAGTTAAAGGCCTGTTTTGTTATTGAATGTTGAGCTTGTTTTGCAGACAGAAAATTGTGTGTGTGTGTGTTGCTCAATATATAATAATAATAATAATAATAATAATAATAATTTCCTCCGAAAATGGCGTATGGCTGCCTAAATGACGGGGTAAAAAACGGTCATACACGTAAAATTCCACTCGTGCAAAAAACACGAGTGTACGTGGGAGTTTCAGCCCACGAACGCAGAAGAATAATAATAATAATAATAATAATAATATCTCTGTTATTCTTAGAATGAAGCTGTTTATAAATACTATTAACAATACATACAGTTCTACAGTCTCTAATGACGTACATTATCTCTACTTCTTCATTTTCCTTCTTTTTACATTTAGTCAAGTTTTGACTAAATGTTTTAACATAGAGGGGGGAATCGAGACGAGGGTCGTGGTGTATTTGTGTGTGTGTGTGTGTGTGTGTGTGTGTAGAGCGATTCAGAGTAAACTACTGGACCGATCTTTATGAAATTTTTCATGAGAGTTCCTGGGTATGATATCCCCAGACGTTTTTTTCATTTTTTCCATAAATGTCTTTGATGACGTCATATCCGGCATTTTGTAAAAGTTGAGGCGGCACTGTCACACCCTCATTTTTCAATCAAATTGATTGAAATTTTGGCAAAGCAATCTTCGACGAAGGCCGGACTTTGGTATTGCATTTCAGCTTGGAGGCTTAAAAATCTGAAAATTGTAATTAAAATTATTTTTTTATAAAACGATCCAAAATTATGTTTATCGTATTCTTCATCATTTTCTGATTCCAAAAACATATAATTATGTTATATTCGGATTAAAAACAAGCTCTGAAAATTAAAAATATAAAAATTATGAGCAAAATTAAATTTCCGAAATCGATTTAAAAACAATTTCATCTTATTCCTTGTCCGTTCCTGATTCCAAAAACATATAGATATGATATGTTTGGATTAAAAACACGTTCAGAGAGTTAAAAAGAATAGAGATATAGAAAAGCGGGCTATCCTCCTCAGCGCAACCGCTCCCGCGCTTTTCTGTATTGTTAATTTCACTGCCTTTGCCACGAGCGGTGGACAGACGATGCTACGAGTGTAGGGTCTTGCGGAAAAAATGCAATGCGTTCAGTTTCATTCTGTGAGTTCGACTGAGCTTGACTAAATGTTGTATTTTCGCCTTACGCGACTTGTTTTCTCTTGATGCTTCTGTGCGTGCGTGTGTTTATAGTAAGAACTCGCCAAAGATAAATTTTAATGTTAATGGCAGATATCTACTCTGTGCAGTTGACTGTCAGTGTGCAGTAAATTGTGGTGTGAATGTTGTAGGTATCGACCACCTGATGTCCTACTTGGGTCCACAGAGTACTCAACCCCTATCGACATGTGGTCAGTGACATTCCTACCAATCTCTTTCACTCACTTGCACGTTGCTGGAGTTTTAGTATTGTTAACTACCCTGAAATTGAGGTATGGGGGGGGTACACGTACGTTCATACACATAAAAACATGAGTAGATGGGAGTTTCGGGCCCTTCTCTTCTTTATGGTTTGTACTCGCGTTTTACAGTCTTTGAGGCTATGTATTAATCATTTGAATTCCTGGGCTCGTTTGAATCCATTTCATTCAACTATGACCTCAACCTTTTCGCCCCCAGACCGCCCAATACCGCGCACTCAATCTACCATATGCAGATCCCTGAAACACCTGCTGTACACGATGCTACCAATGACGCATATCTGTCCATTTGTACTGGCTTCCTGCGGTGTCAGTGAGCATTTATAATTTTGGAAAACTCGCAGTAGTTACTTAATAGATTATGTTTTTTTTCAAGTTTGAAATTGACCGAGTTACTTTCCATGCATTTGGATCAATCAATCAATATGAGGCTTATATCGCGCGTATTCCGTGGGCACAGTTCTAAGCGCAGGGATTTATTTTTTTATTTTTGACTCACATGCGAAGCAAAAGTGAGTCTATGTACTCACCCGAGTCGTCCGTCCGTCCGTCCGGCCGGCCGTCCGTCCGGCCGTCCGTCCGGCCGTCCGGAAAACTTTAACGTTGGATATTTCTTGGACACTATTCAGTCTATCAGTACCAAATTTGGCAAGATGGTGTATGATGACAAGGCCCCAAAAAACATACATAGCATCTTGACCTTGCTTCAAGGTCAAGGTCGCAGGGGCCATAAATGTTGCCTAAAAAACAGCTATTTTTCACATTTTTCCCATTTTCTCTGAAGTTTTTGAGATTCAATACCTCACCTATATATGATATATAGGGCAAAGTAAGAACAATCTTTTGATACCAGTTTGGTTTACCTTGCTTCAAGGTCAAGGTCACAGGAGCTCTTCAAAGTTGGATTGTATACATATTTTGAAGTGACCTTGACCCTGAACTATGGAAGATAACTGTTTCAAACTTAAAAATTATGTGGGGCACATGTTATGCTTTCATCATGAGACACATTTGGTCACATATGATCAAGGTCAAGGTCACTTTGACCCTTATGAAATGTGACCAAAATAAGGTAGTGAACCACTAAAAGTGACCATATCTCATGGTAGAAAGAGCCAATAAGCACCATTGTACTTCCTATGTCTTGAATTAACAGCTTTGTGTTGCATGACCTTGGATGACCTTGACCTTGGGTCAAGGTCACATGTATTTTGGTAGGAAAAATGTGTAAAGCATGTGAGTCGTATGGGCTTTGCCCTTCTTGTTTTATTTTTATTTTATGCAATTTATATCGCGCACATATTCAAGGCGCAAGGATTTATATATGCCGTGTGAGATGGAATTTTTTTACACAATACATCACGCATTCACGTCGGCCAGCAGATCGCAGCCATTTTGGTGCATATCCTACTTTTCACGGCCTATTATTCCAAGTCACACGGGTATTTTGGTGGACATTTTTATCTATGCCTATACAATTTTGCCAGGAAAGACCCTTTTGTCAATCGTGGGATCTTTAACGTGCACACCCCAATGTAGTGTACACGAAGGGACCTCGGTTTTTCGTCTCATCCGAAAGACTAGCACTTGAACCCACCTCCTAGGTTAGGAAAGGGGGGAGAAAATTGCTAACGCCCTGACCCAGGGTCGAACTCGCAACCTCTCGCTTCCGAGCGCAAGTGCGTTATCACTCGGCCACCCAGTCCATTTAGCGTTGGCTGTATTTACTACAGTGGAACCCCCCTTTTTAGACCCCCCAAATTAAGACCTCCCCCTTTTTAAGACCTTGCTTTTTCAGACTTTCTCTTCATAACCCCTGTCAATTTACCCCCATTTTAAGACTCCCTCTTTTTTTAAGACCTGATTTTCTCAGATTTTTAAATGTCTTAAAAGGGGGGTTCTACTGTATAAAGATGACGTCCCAGAAGTTAACACTAAAACTTCCTCTCTCCTCTCAGGAGTGTGGGCTGTATCTACTATGAGATGACGTTCAGTGACCAGAAGTGAACACTAAGACTTCTTTTCTTCTCTCAGGGGTGTTGGCTGCATTTTCTACGAGATGGCGTGCGGGCGGCCGCTGTTCCCAGGCTCCACAGTGGAAGACGAGCTTCACCTCATCTTCAAGACGCTGGGCACGCCCACGGAGGACTCGCTCCCGTCGATATCTCGTAACCAGGACTTCCTGGCCTACAACTTTCCACACTATCAGGGAGAGGCCCTCATCACTATAGCCCCAAGGTGGGTCTGATGGGACGAGGCTTCGCAAGCAATTATGGGACAGGTGCAATGGCCTAATGGATAAGACGCCTGAGTTGGTAGGACGTCGGCCTCCTAATCGGGAGGTCGTGAGTTCGAATCCTGGTCGCTGCCGCCTGGTGGGTTAAGAGTGGAGATTTTTCCGATCTCCCAGGTCAACTTATGTGCAGACCTGCTAGTGACTTAACCCCCTTCGTGTGTACACGCAAGCACAAGACCAAGTGCGCACGGAAAAGATCCTGTAATCCATGTCAGAGTCGGCGTATGCTGCCTGAATGGCGGCGTAAAAACGGTCATACACGTAAAAATCCACTCGTGCTAAAAACATGAGTGAACGTGGGGGTCTAAGCCCATGAACGAAGAAGAAGAAGACGCCTGAGTCTCCAATGCGGAGGGTTGAGTGTTCAAATTCCGACCGTGCCTGGTGGGTTAAGGCCCACAAAAAAAAATTGTCTGTTTCTGGTCACCCGTCCGACCCTAAATTTCGGCGCCGACCCTAAACTTTTTTTTTCCAAACTCAAATTTTTTTTTTTTTTTGGTGGTAAAGGACAGGGTGAGAAAATGAACAACAAAAACGTGTGAAAACGAAAGTCCGCTGACGATTTGTAAATGTGTTGAGTGTCTTGTCTCTATGTATAGTGAATCCAGTCTCTTTGCGCGATTTTTAAAGTTAGTTTTATTGGTCTACATTTGGGTTAAAAAAAAAAAATAAAAAAAAAAATTAAAAAAAATCCCTACCTACCAACCCTATTTTTTTTAGCAATGTTACCAGAAACAGACAATTTTTTTTTTGGCCTAAGGGTGGAGATCTTTCCCCCCTCGCCAATGCAGACCACGGAGTGCCATATCCCCCTTCGTGTTTGCATGCAAGCACAAAACCAAGAACCTGTAATTCAGGTCAGTTCGGTGGGTTAAAGAAACATGAAAATACCAAACATTCATCCCCCAAAATGGCTTCCTAAATACATGGCGGGGTTAAAATGTTCATACCTGTAAAACCCCACTCGTGCCAAAAGACAGGACAGTATGTTAAGAGTTTATTCTGCCCGTGGACGCAGAAGAGAAAAAAAGACGCTTACAACGGAACCCTCCTTGTCAAGACCCTCCAACTGAAGACTGCTTTATCAGACTTTTTGTTATAACTTCTGTAAATGTAGCTCCATTTTAGGGTGTGAGCCTTTTAAAGACATTATTTTTCAGATTTTGGGAGTTTGGTCCTTATAAGAGAAAAAATTTATTTGTTAATAGTTCAGAATGAAAGTGTTTTGTGAATTGTTGTGCCATTGGCAGATAGTTCTTGTTTGGAAAAATGTCAGAAAAAATCTTTATCTTCAGGAAAAAAATGTGAGAAAAAAGGAATTGTAGTAAAAAGATGAGTTGATTGTAAGATGAGGTATATTTCATCACAAGTAGATTATGTTACAGATTGGACTCAGATGGCCTTGACCTCTTAGCCAAGTTCCTCAAGGTAAGAGGATTTACTCTCTCTCTTTCTCTCTCTCTCTCTCTCTCTCTCTCTCTCTCTCTCTCTCTCTCTCTCTCTCTCTCTCTCTCTCTGACTGTTTGTCTGTCATTCTCTCTTTCTCTCTCATTTGTTTGTTTACCAGAATGATGAGAAAAGGAGGATACGGTAGAGTGAATATGACTAGCAAATTAAAAAATCATACAGGCTTCAGGAACAGAATATAACAAAAAGAGCTAGCTGTGCAACTAACGAAGAATGAAAATAATTTCCATAGTATCATTTGTTTGCCTTTTGGAATGTGTAGCTCATTTCCATTATCCTTTTTCTGTGTGCTCTAGTGTGCTGAGAGTAATCTCCAGTGTAGCCAGTCCAGATAGTTAAATTCTGTCCAATTTTTTTGTTTTCTTTCATTTTTTTTGTCCAAGGAAATTCACAGAAAAATTATCTCTATCATGAATTCTTTACATTACCTTTATAGTTTGAGAGGTGTAAAAAAAAGATGAAAATAGGTTTGAGGTTTTTTTGTGGTTTTTGGCTCACGTAAGTGTAGCCTATGCGATGATAAACTTTGTCTGTACGTGCGTGTGTGCGTGTGTGTGTGTGTGTGTGTGTGATAGAAACTTTAACATTTCCGAGTCTATGGATAAAGCTCGCATAAGAAGATTACGTCTCGGTCAAAAGTGTTTGACGTGTGTGATAGAAACTATTTGAAGACGTCACATTATGACGTAAGAGGGTTAGACGTCACGCAAAGAAATTACTGAAAGTCTCGGTCATTGTTATTGTGAGCGGGCCGAGACTAGTTGGCAGATCCAGGGTCTCGCTTTCTTGCACAGTTTCACCTATGCTTACTGTGTGTGTGTGTGTGTGTGTATGTGTGACGGAGTGATTGAGTTTGTGTTACTGTTTGTCGATTTCTTACGTGAGCCTTGAAGGCTTCGCCTCTTGTTTTTTTTTAAATCGTGACATTGCATGCCTGTTTTTTGTGTGTACAGTACAATGCCAAGATACGAGTCTCGGCAGCTGATGGTCTCAAACATTCTTTCTTCAACTCTCTTGGACCAGGCGTGCACATGCTGCCAGATAGTAAGTATACTTATGTCATAATAGACGAATTTCGGAAATAACTGGGTTTGTATGCGTTGTGAAAGTGTATGTGAATACTCTTGCTTTTTTTTTTTTTTTTTTTTTTTTTTTTTTTTTTTTTTTACAATTTTATTCAAATAAATAACAACAATCAACAATATCTCATACAATGAATTAAATACATCTTATCGAGTACAACAAGCTAACTTTTTTTTTAACGTTTTGTTCTTCGAACACTCACACAAAAATGCTTCTTATCTGTAACTGCCTATTAAAAATACTTTCCAACGGTAAAAACGAATTTGTTTTTTTATATATACTAACGCACATCTTTCCGATTAAGATAATGTGGTTCAATTTATACATAGTTGCCTTTTTCACCATTACAAAATGCATACCAAATAAAACATCACTAACTTTCAAAACAATCTTAATTTCTAAAGTACGAAAAATAAATTCTTCAATAAACTTCCAGAATTTGTATACAACCGGGCATTCAAAAAAGAAGTGTTCAATGAAATCAGTTACATCACAACAGTAATTACATTTATTAGTTTCCGTTACTTTCATTTTACACAGGAGAATGTTGGTCGGATAAATGTTGTGCATAATTTTCCAGTGTAAAACTCTTAATCTAGTCTCTTGTGTTGACTGATGGGCAACTATCCAAGAACGTTCATCAATTTCTACATTAAACTTTCTCTTCCAAAATCCTCCGGAACATGGTACATCTGTTTTCATATTAATAATCTCTTTCCGATATTCTTTGGCACTTAACACATTTTTGCCGTTAAACAGTGGGGTAATACAAACATCATCAGTCATATTTACAACATTTTTCCTCATGAATAATGACACAGCAGCTTTTACAACATTATATTCAAGAATTCGGTTTGGCGAATATCCAATCAAATCACATATATCTTGATATGATAATATGTCTCCCGAACGTACAATGTCAGTTAATACCAATACACCTCGTCGTATCCAACTTTCAAAAAATAAAACTTTGCCACTATACGTTATGCATGCATTATTCCATAATAAAATCGGCCCGATTGTCCCACGATCGTAGTGGTTATTATCCAGCCAATATTTTAATACTGCTTTCCAAAAGTGTGATTTCACTAGGTCTAACCCTTTAAATCTTGCACTGTTTACATTCGATAAGAAACATTCAAAGTGCTTTCCAAAACGCAAATACATCATCTTTGGAGTGAGACTCCAATTATCATTTTCATTTGATGTAGTCAGTTGTGAAACCCATTGTAATAAAAAAGAAATTTGCATTTGCCTAATATCGATCATTTTTAAACCACCTTTTTCAATTTCAAAACATAAAACGCTTCTTTTCACCTTTTCAAAGGCCTTCCGATTACAATCTCTTTTTCGCCACAAAAATCTGTACAATAAGGTATTGACTTCATTCAAAACACAGTCAGGTAATACAAACGCTTGCATAATATACACAAATTGTGAAATTAAAAACGTTTTCACAATACATATTTTCCCTAAAATGCTCAAATTTCGCTTCTCCCATGCACAAATCAATCGCTTAATATTCCTTATTCTTCCAGTCCAGTTATCTTCTACCAAAGAAGCACTCTTATCATTACAAAAATATACACCCAAAATCTTCAACTTCTTCTTCCAAACAAAATTATAAAATGTTTCATCACAATGTTTCCTACTACCCAACCACATCGCCTCAGACTTTCTCTTATGTATCCTTAAGCCTGAAAAACTAGAAAAGTCATTCATTATTTCAAGTGCATAATACATATCAATCTCATCCTTTAAAAAAAGGGTGATATCGTCTGCATACAGAGCAATTTTAATAACGGTTGCAATATCAACATTATTCCATAACGAAATTCCTTTAATACGTCTACACTGTCTTATTTTTGATGCCAGTAATTCAATGGCTCCCCTAAATTGATGAATTCTGGAAATAACTCTGTCGGGTTTGTATGGTGTGAAAGAGTGAATACTCTTGCTTTTATTGAGTCAAACTTTCCCACGTGAAATATTCTAGGCCAGTCACTAGCGAGGGTGTGTGTCTCCACACATGGACAAGGAGCTTGTGGAAAAGTTTGCCTCACTAAAAGCAAGAGTATTCACTCTTTCACAACCCATACAAACCGGACAGAGTTATTTCCAAAATTCATCAATTTAGGGGAGCTTAACTCATTGTCTCCCAGGTACGGATATATCCGTACCGACTCATATGGCTCTATCTGACCAGGTACGGACATATCCGCTCAGACTGTTAGCTTCAATCGCTTCCTGTAACGTCCATCTAACGCCTGCATTCCAGCGTGTTGATACACAGTTGCTACACAGTTACTACAATTTTGAGTGACCTGCTGCCGCACAACTATAAGTCTCGGCTAAAAAAAACTTGGTCAACATTGGTGGGGTAGAAAGTGTTAAATTCAGTGTTGTTGCCAGGTGTGAGGTGTGGGGCCTGACAAATTGCAAATTTTGACATCAGCGTTTGTTTAATTAATAATATGTATGCTTCAGAAGAATGTTATATGATATGTGTTGGTGATTCGTATTCCTGGAATATTCTTTTGTGCCCAAATGTCTTGAAACTCTCTAGACTCGGAGAGGGAAGGACACGGAATTCTTTTTTTTTTTCCTTTGAGTCCAGGTAAAATCAATGAAAGCTTAAAAAGCGTACACCACAGCATAATTCTGTTTTCTCTGCATTGAACAATATTAAACTACGAATAACAACACACAATTTCAATACTTAAAAACACCAAAATGTGAACATTTATAAGAAACAATAAAATAGTACATGTACATGTATTTCTTAGCATATAACCACGTTATTTCCCAAATAGTCGCTAGTACTGGGGACACAAATAGCAAGTAAGTACGTGTACATGTATTACTACAACACAACATCTTTGCAGGAGCATCAGGTTATACCCCAGGAAATCTGCTGTCTGTACTAACAATCTATACACTACAGGTCTTAAGATAAAGCCTTGAAATCAGATAGTTTCATTTTTTTTCCTTACATAGAAACGGAAAGCAAGAAAATGTGGATTTAGGCTGGTGAATGACACTATGATTATGTAATGTGTGTTTGCCTTGTGTTTCAGCTGTCTCAGTGTTCACGGTGTCAGGTATTTCATTACACAGAGATCCTGGCATCAGGTCATCGGCTGTGGCGTCAGCAGGTACATACTCTACTTTTTCTACTGTACATATACACAGACATTTAGAGTTTGGGGGAGGCTGGGGGGAGGGGTTGATATTTTTTTTTTTTGGGGGGGGGGGGGGGGGGTAGAACTTGAGAAGTTTGTGTCACAGTGTGTGTATGAGAGATCGAGACATTTCTGAGAAGTTCCATTTGGACAAAGGGGCAACAGCAGCGCTACATATTATACTGGGTTTTTTTAGGACTATAACGGGCAATTAGTTTTCCTCACCTTTGACCCCCGCGTCCTATTGATCTTATCGCCTTGTGTATAGCTGAAGAAGAGAACACATGTACCCACATCACTATACAAAGAAACATATAGCACTCCCTCTCTAGTAAATGGATTTTTATGCTACAATGACCTTTGCAAAGTTTTCTCTCAGCCAGAAGGTCAGTGTCTATGTACTAGGGCAGGCAGCTGGTCTCAGCTGAAATTATATTGATCATTAACCCAAGGTCACAAGGCTTTGATCTCCCTGCACGTTCGGGAGCAAAAATATTTGGACTCTGTGTACAGTAGTACCTGCCATATCCGGTCACCCATTAGTCATTGCAAAGGTGACCGCAAATATCAGGTGGCCGTCCATTACAGGCCCCCTCCTCCTCCAAAAAACCCCCCAAAACACGATCAAGTTTTCATGAAGAAAAGAAAGCGATCATCCATGAGCCGCCGATTCATTGTCTCTGTTAGTTTTGCTTTCGTTTATACATCTTAATTATTTGCGTGTTTAACTCGATCGTCCTGGCTAAGCTATTGTTTCGTATGTTTCTATGTGTGTTGTTTGGATTATTATATATGTAATTTGAGTGTCAGATAAACAAGTGTTTCAAACTCACATCAGCTGTGATCGATCCGGAAGTGACTGCCGTAAATGTACATGTATGCGCATGTCTGTATTTACAGTTTGCGCATGCGTAAGTATTCATGTCGTCTGCTCGTGCTGTGCCGTCTGTGCACACAACACACACACACACACACACACACACACCACAGGCGCTCGCCCGCGAAAGTGACAAGTGGCCGTTAAGTGGCTGCTCCTGTCGAGTAAGAGGGGCACCTTAGGGCAAAAGTCAGTGACCGTTGACCGCGTCCGACAGGGTAACGGCCATTAAGAGTCAATTATAGAAGGAAAACTCATTAGTCATGGGAAAGCTGGCCGCTCCGGGCAGGTTCACGCCCACGAAAGGGCCGGAAATGGAAGGGACTACTGTATTTCCTTTGCGTTGCGGCCAATACAGCGGAAGCGCCAATTATGTGGATTTTTTTCATTTTAACCTTAAAAATGGGGGTTGCCCCTTTTAAACGAAGCACCATGTTGTCCTGAAAATACGGTACACTGACTGAAAATGTACAGAAAACCTAAAGCTGGAATTATTTGTGTGTTGCAGGGAAGCTGCGACGACAGAGTATGTTGTTCTAGACTGTACAGAGACACAAGTGTATTCCTTGCGCATCAACACTGGATCAGACATTGTGCAACATTTCTCTGGAATATCGCCTGGCGCCTGGTATTTCCATGCCTCACCTCTGGAATCCCGTCTGCAAGGACAACCAGACATGGTTCCGGACTTTGTGCTGGCAAACTTTCATGGACAGATCCTGGCGATCTTCTCTTGTGCTTTATCATCCACTGAGGTCCACAGAACAAATGTGATGTTCATCGTAGCTTTTCTCCCAGTGTTTTTTTTTCTTTCTTAGAGCTCTACATGCACAGGTTCAGTATATGGGATTGTTTCTGGGAGTAGCTCTGGAATGGACTGAGATGCATTTTCTACACAACAATGGGAGTGAATCGTCCGTGCAATTAAGCTACACAGCGTGGTGTATCTTCAGAGTCCCGTCAATGTCGATGCAACTTGTCAAGAAAGAATTGGAGCTGGTTTTCTTATCGTCACAAACATGTGGAAGAGAGTTGTCTCTCTTGTCCTCACAACTGGTGGAAAACAACACTTGTCTTTCTACCTGCACATGCATTTCTACGCCATTGATTACCTTCTTTTGTTTTTCCAACGGCAAGATGTTAAAATCATTGACTTATGACTGATTGCAACCCCTCTGTGCCAGCCTTGATATGACAACTGTCAGCCTCAAGCTTGTATACCCGTGCAGCTCTTCGCCACTTGTGATTTCTGCCGTCCCCCTTTTTCTTTTCTTTTGACATCATTGTTCCTGCTCCCTTTCTGATTTTCCACCTGATTTTGTCCTTGGGTCGTTCTAAATAGCTGTGTTCCAGTGGAAAATACCATGTTATTTGCGCAAAGATATTTACAAAATTGTTACGGACAACTTTTTGCCATAAAAGTTGATTTTATCAATAAATACTGTTTCTAAACATTTTTCTTTCGAATGAGAAAAGTCTTCACACAATGATTGTTGACGTTCAATACATTACAGCAGCTAAAAGTTGATTATTTGCATAACACGAAGGAATTGGCCAGAGGATGTGACAGAGATTTGAACACTAAGAAACTAATTAAAAAGACAGTGAATATCAGATATGTGGGGGTTTTTTTTTTACTTCTTTGTAGCATTATGAAATCGGAGTTTCAATATCAGAAATCATGAGAATACATTAATTTCACCATTGACATCGATCGAGCAAACCAAGACGTCTCTTCTTGACCCATCCTAAAGTGAGATTTCTGACATCAAAAGCGAAGCGAAGTTTGAGAAGACGTGATAAATATAATGGCGTCCCTCTAAAATTCTGTCACTTCTTATGTAAATCTCCTGAGGAAATGACAAAGAATGTTGAGAAAAAAGATTGTTTCTGTGACTTTTTCATATCAGCATACTACTCATGCGATCACCACCACCAGGCTGTGCATCTGTCTGTAACGTATCTCATTAACATACACCACACACTTTATAACGACTGACATTATTGTTAAATTAAAAAAAGAAATTTATGTCACAAAATGTCACGCAGCTCTTTAGAATGACCACCTAATTCTTCTTGCCCTGTTCCCTCCACTTTTTCCCTCTCTTCATTCACTGTGTGACTGTCTTGGACTGCACAAAAAGGATTTCTATGAGAGAAAAAAATAACATGCACTGCTTATTCAAGGCCAGTATAGCTAGAGTGAACGAGTCTTGCTCACTGAATCAGAGAAATGGCTTCAATGTGACTGGTAGATTTTTGTTGTATTTATTAGCATGTGATCAAGGATTTGTTTTCCTTCACAAGGCCAATATTTTCCCTGCAGAAGTTTGTATTTTAAGTCAGCAGCTTGGAAACAACAGATCTTTGGTTGCTTTCTTTTATTTCCCTTGGGTTTTTTTTTCTGAAAAACATTTGTTTTGTTTTTTTGTCCCCCCTTGTTCTCCTTTTGTCTTCCTTGTTCTTCATTCCTTGTGGACAGATTAACACGCTGTGAAGAATGTAGCTGCAGGCATAGGTTTTGTTTGCGAAATCGCGGATTTCCGCGAGAAGGAAATTACGTTTCCGCGAAAATAAAAAATTGTTCGCGGCAAAAAAAAAAAGGTAAATTAATTTATATGTATACATTAAATTAATTTATATATATTAATATATATATATGTCTCTCTATCCATTTTTTGCTTACACGAAAACTATCAAAATATTGGTCTCAAATGATAAAATTCGTTTTCCTTCTGGGGGCCTTGGCCCCCCTGGTCTCCCCAATGGGGCTCTGCCCCTGTACCCCGCCGAGGCCTTGGCCTATTTTCAGAGTTTTATCTATTTTGGAATTCCCATGCCTGAATATTTGCATTCGCATGGGACATTTGCGTATGGACGTATGGGCGTGAAATGGAAGGCATGCAAATTGAGCCAAAATACGCAAAAAGTGTGAGAACTACAGACTGTGGCGTGAATGAATGCGACGTATCATATGTTATAGTGCTGGCTTGACCAACCAAACACAAGATGCTTGGATTTGACAACAAGGAGCTTTTAATCTCTTGGCATGGGTTCTCATATTTTGTTTCTCTTCTCCTGGCGTGCGTGGAATTTTCTCTTTTATCACAGATACAGCTGAACGTTCAGCCTGGTATATATAATATATCGTATGTACTTGGAGTCTTGATGCAAGATGTATAAAACGCTAGGGCAGAAAGTCAACAGGGTTAGTGATCTCTTCTTATGTCTAATATTTGAGGCCAAATGATATCACAAACGCTTTTTTTCTGTTCTCAGTATATATGTGTCAAATCGTTACTTTTGTATGCATTTACTTCCTACTGGGTTCAATAACTTATATATATTATTCGTTTAGAGGGGGATGGGGTTCGGGGGGGGGGGGGGGGAGGCTTATATTGTGTACTGTCATGCAGAGGGTTAGGAATAAAAGTAAGGGCAAAGGAGACTATCTAACGCAGCCACAACACATGAAGTTCTAAAAATTTAACGTACAATTTTTGTTTGGTTTGTGTGTGTGTGCTCTATTGGTATATATTTAGACAAAATGGAATCAGAAGTAAAAGTGTGCTTTAATAAGTGCTTTGAATACCTATTTATTCTCCAAAACGATTTTGTTATAGCCCGAGCCAGAGCTCGAACAAATTGGTGAATGTAAACTGCATTATAGATTAGACAATACATTTGACAGAAGAAATTCAGCAGAGAAACTGATGTTTGTAATTTGTTTTGTGGTTGATGCGTTATCATGATCGACTTGCTTTTGAAATTTGATTGTGAATGGCTAGTTGTGGTTGGATGTTTGGTTTGGTTTGAAGTGTGGATAAACAGAGCTGAGTCTGCAAGAAGTAAAGTTAGGTAATTGTGTCCCTCTGGGTTATCTGAATATGTTGGCACTGTAGGTACTTTCAGGTATTTTAATTTGTATGTGGGGATTCATCCAATCAGGTTTTTCAGTCATCTCAGTGTCTATTCAGTGGCTTCTTTTCTTGTCTTCATAAAATCGTTTGTCTTGTCTGAAACCATATTGTCCGGGTATGGTGTGGTAACAATGAATTGTAGTCGTCTACATTGTATTCAGGTGACTATATGGCAGATCGGACGGGTTGCCAGTTCATTTCCACGTGTCTGTTGTTAGTGTTTTAATTGTGTAGCGTAATGTCTGCTTCTCACTGTGTTGTTCCGTTATCTTGTTTCTTTACTGTCCTTTTTTGTGTGCATGTGTGTGTCCCTGTTGGCTTTAAACGTGTAGTTGGAACTGGGTAGTATACTGTCTGATGTCAGCCTCTGCTCTTGTTTGGTATTCTTGTATTCAATTTCAGTTGTATGATGTATTGTTATTGTCTTTTTGACTCACATGCGAAGCAAAAGTGAGTCTATGTACTCACCCGAGTCGTCCGTCCGTCCGGAAAACTTTAACGTTGGATATTTCTTGGACACTATTCAGTCTATCAGTACCAAATTTGGCAAGATGGTGTATGATGACAAGGCCCCAAAAAACATACATAGCATCTTGACCTTGCTTCAAGGTCAAGGTCGCAGGGGCCATAAATGTTGCCTAAAAAACAGCTATTTTTCACATTTTTCCCATTTTCTCTCAAGTTTTTGAGATTCAATACCTCACCTATATATGATATATAGGGCAAAGTAAGCCCCATCTTTTGATACCAGTTTGGTTTACCTTGCTTCAAGGTCAAGGTCACAGGAGCTCTTCAAAGTTGGATTGTATACATATTTTGAAGTGACCTTGACCCTGAACTATGGAAGATAACTGTTTCAAACTTAAAAATTATGTGGGGCACATGTTATGCTTTCATCATGAGACACATTTGGTCACATATGATCAAGGTCAAGGTCACTTTGACCCTTATGAAATGTGACCAAAATAAGGTAGTGAACCACTAAAAGTGACCATATCTCATGGTAGAAAGAGCCAATAAGCACCATTGTACTTCCTATGTCTTGAATTAACAGCTTTGTGTTGCATGACCTTGACCTTGGGTCAAGGTCACATGTATTTTGGTAGGAAAAATGTGTAAAGCATGTGAGTCGTATGGGCTTTGCCCTTCTTTTTTTCCCAGTGGAATTGATTTTTTTTTTTTTTTTTAATTTGATATTTATTTGTTTGTTATGCTTCCTTCAGTAGCAATTTACCCCACAACTTCTCTTTTGTATTTATTTGACTGTGTTATTATGTTAAACAAAGATAGATCAGTGTGTAGTGTCAGTCAAACTTCATGAATAGACACATCTCCTTACCTGCATGTTCATAGGTCTTAATTATTTCTTCCGAGCAATTGTTACTTTTGTTTGTTTTTAATTTGGGATTTTTTCCTTTAGTCTGTGGTACATGCAGCCCTTTCACAGAAACTGTTGGCAGATGAAACTGTATTAAAAAAATCTGATAAACCTGGTGACATCCGTTCTGGTAAATACATTTCAAGAATGATCTGATTACAAGTACAGGTTCAATTCCTCAAGGAGGTATGTATTGCGCTACTTGCACTTGCCTTGCTACAGCTGTGCATGGCCATTGCTAGATACGTCACTGTACAGAATAGTAATTTACTGTTTATAACATTATTCTGAACCTTACAAACAAAGCACTCTTCCTTCATGAATGATTGTTAGTCAAACAACTCGGGTATAAAGCACTAGGCCCATGAAGATGGGCTTTGGAAATGTTGAAATAAAAACACAAATAGATATTCCAGTCCACTCCCCCCCCTCCCCTCACTAGTCGATCTCTCCCCACTACTCAGTCAAAAATCAGCTTTCTCTTCTTCTTCTCAAGATAGCTCGTCTGTCCCTCTCAGAAGAGAAGTTGCATGTACATGTACTTAGGTTTTTGTGAAGACGAGATGCATACAATGTGCCACAATTTGTTTTAAATTAAAATCATGACTATCAGTATCATTTCTGACTTGATATAATGTAGTTCAGTTCTGTCTCATCTGTTGTAATAATGGCTATACATGTTTTGGCTGATTCAGAATTTAGTTTGCTGAAATCAGAATTGTGATTTCAACTAGCCGATAGGGTGCGAATCTAGCCAGATTTCAAACTGGGCCACGACAGCTACATGGGGAAATTGGTGATCACCGCTGGCATTTTTGTTTTTGTATTTTACAAAATGGTCTTTTTGCTACAGAAAAGAGAGAGAGAGAGAGAGAGAGAGAGAGAGAGAGAGAGAGAGAGAGAGAGAGAGAGAGAGAGAGAGAGAGAGAGAGAGAGAGGGAGAGGGAGAGAGAGAGAGGGAGAGAGAGCGAGCAAGAGGGCAGATTAATGCTGTAAAATGATCTCTGCACCTGTATATCTAGCCAGGTGCAGGAATGTTTGTGAGGATATCTGTACTTTCGGGGGGGGGGGGGGGGGGGGGGGGGGGGGGGGGGGCGGTGAAGACATTTTTCTTTTTCTTGATATATGTTATAACAGAGCTGGAAAAGATCATTGAATCATGTCTTTTACTGTGAAAATCTATTGAAATATAGCACACAATTGTTTTTATTGTGCACAAAGAAGTATGCATGTGCTCATTTCTACAGTAGTGTGAAGTATCCTGTTACAGTTTAGGTTTAAATCTGTAGTTTTTGTTTGTTTAAAGATTATTTTTAAAACCTGTAAAAGAATTCTCTACGTTAATTTTTTTAGGGGGGGGGGGGGGGGGGGGGAGGGGGTAGATGCAGATAATTAGCTTGTTGCTTTTCATTTGGCATGATTTTGTGACAACCACCGGGCCACAGATCCGCAGTTCAAAGAATCTTTTAATTTGTTTAATTGAAGGGGATTCAGGTAAAACTATTTACCGATTTGTTCTTTGACACTATTTTTGTGCAAACGCAAGCAGGCAGGACAAAATGACTGCCCTGCATTAAGCCGTTTACAGATCTCAGTTCTTAAATTTGGCAGGTTTTCATTTTTACGAGATAAAAAAAAATGGGGGAACTAAAAAGGAAAAGTTTGATGTGATGCACATTATACTCAGGCGTGATTTTTTGTAGGTGTAATCATAAACAGGTTGTTGTCTTTACAACAGCTGACACGTTTTGTTTCAGATCTTGGCGTTTGATTTATAACCCATTCCTAAAATGGCATATTTTTCTATTGATTTTTTGCCCCCTGCTATTTATTTTTCTTTACGCATATCAAATTTTGCTGAAGAGAAAATGATGATGAACTGCACCAAGTTAATGTGTTGAATGAGCATATATGCACACATTCTTTTACTCTCACCACCTTTCATATTGCTGCATCTGGGTACAACTACAAGTCCTGTTCTCTTATTTTTGTTGTCTGTACCTATTTCGTTTTGTCGTTAGTGAGAACGTTGTTTGTGGTTACTTTTTTGGTCATTTTTCCTTTTCCATGGTGTTTCTGCGGACACAGGGAAAGGGATTTTATGTGAAACACACTCAGACTTCTATAAATAAAAAAACAGGTAGCGCTTTGCATCATAGCCAAATTAGTTGGTGATATTTTAATGGACTCTGTTTTGCTAGATGATGAAAAAATCTTCTATTTTGCGCCACTCTGTATAAACATTGGCAAGTTATACTCTGCGGTCTGGTAACAAGAATGAACATGTTGTATACACGAATCACTGGTTATATGTGGCTGTAAACACACTTTACAGGCTTTCAATGGCTATGTTTCTTCTGGTGCTTCTTGAGATTTTTAAAATTTTATTATTCAAGTGAATTGCAGTTGTGATAAACATTATTAACATTTGGATAATCACTTTAGGCCTGCTGTTTCAAAGGGCACACTTATAAAGGCATTGTGATTTGAATCAGTTAGACTTATCATTTTAAAGAAGAAAATGTTATCAGAATTGTTGAATGAACTGAATGTTTATTTAACCAGAAGAAAGCATTTTGCAATGTTTTCACCGAGTTAACATTTATCAAAGGGAATGTTTCTGCACTCTTTTGTTACGGTTTCTTGTCGTTATTTAGTGAATATCGTTTAGATTATTTGTTAGAGGTTTTATTTTTTAAGCAAGCCACCTTTTTTCAGTGTCAAGGACACAGAGATAAAATATTTCTTTATGATGACTAACCTTTTTTTTCTGAAACTGGAAATATTTTTATAAAAGAGAATTGCGAAAAAAAATGTTAAGATGCTTTTCATTTGTTTTGCCCTCTTTTATTCATTTATTCCTTTGCCTTTCTCGGTCCAGATTATATTTATTTGTATGATCTTTCATTCGTGAAGGCAAATTGATTTTGCCATGATCATTTGATGCCAACATTTGTCATATGAATGTTCTGAATATTATTTTCATTTAGGTTGTTGTGCTATGCGGCATTCATTATTACATTGTACATTTTTTCATTGTGTCATTGATGTCATCTGTCTTAGAAAAAAACAGCCATCATGAAAATAAAATTGGATACATGGTAATGTGAAAAAAGTTCTCATTGAAGGTGTGTGTGTGTGTGTGTGTGTGACAAACAGTCTTGCCAAGTTGCCCAAAGCCAACATTCTTACAATCGTCTCGATACTGATTTACCACTGCTGTGTCAAGGGGCATCACAGTGACAAGATACTTGTATGAACTAAGCAGTATAAAAAGTAAGCACTTATGAAACTAACTGTAACATAAGAAACAGAATGTGCTTTTTTGAAACAGAATGTACTTTTTTTGTGTCTTTTTTACAGAGCAAAAAATAAATGAAAAATTAAATGCAGATGGGAATATGATGGTTGTTCTAGAGAACCTTTAAAAGTTTTTATTGTGAGAAAAGTTAAAATCAAAATATCTTGGCAACATCAAAATAAAAACTACAGGCTCCATAACTCAAGGGAGACAAGCTAAATTACTTCCCTTCCACTAGAATTTGTTGTTCTTGAGGCGATGAATAATAACGAGGAAGAGAGAGAGAGAGTACAAATAGA
Organism: Littorina saxatilis; assembly: GCF_037325665.1. Lineage (NCBI taxonomy): Eukaryota > Metazoa > Mollusca > Gastropoda > Littorinimorpha > Littorinidae > Littorina > Littorina saxatilis. The sequence continues at coordinate 49,851,819 of NC_090248.1, read as the reverse complement.
AAGAGAAAGAATCTCACTCTAAGTTGACCATTCTACATGAAAACTATGCAAGTAGCACTGAAAACAAATGTGCAACTTTAAAGGAAAACAAAACAAAATCTCACTCCCAAAAAATGGGTAATTCCATCATTTATTCAACAGTTACAGAATAGTACAGTTGTGTTCCAAAATGCAGATAAATTCATTGTTCAATGTCCCTCTTAGTCTTTGTCTAACTTCTTTTGGTCTTTTGACTTCCAATTAATAACAATTTTTGTTACCAAAAAAACAAACAGAAAAAACTTAAAATATTATCCTCCAAGTTATCCTGTTAAATAGTGCACATAATTGCTAACTTTTTAATAATAGCAATAAATGGCGGTTTGAAGCTTAGAAAAACAAAGCACATGCACACGAAGACTGCATTGAACAAAAATTCCAGAAAAAAATGTACACAGAATCTTTCTATCTCTTTCTCAACAAGCACCAAAACCATATAAAATACTATCAGCACAACTATGACATTCTTTGTATACGAGTCCTAACACACTCAAGCAAATGAATGTGAACACAAACACACACACACATTTTGAGATGTAACAGCTTCCCATACAAAGTCCTCTCTTTCTCTTTCTCACTCACACACACACACACACACACACACATGCACAACAATTCCTCATCTCCCAATCTGATTGGTAGCTGAGAGCTTGCGGAAGTTGTTGAAAATGTCAAGATACTGCGAAACAGTGATGGAAGGCGAGTACAGCTCGTCCTGTCGGTTCTTGAGGATGGGCGGGGGTTGGTCGGCCACACTCCCCACCACCGACTGCAGCAGTTCTTTCATCAGCCCCCAGCAGTCCACTGCCACCATGCACGGGCAGTACTCCACCTGGAGACAGAGGATAACACGTAGTTTAGCCCCCACAAAAGTTTCTTGTTTCTGATTTCTCGGCCGACTCTATTTCTTACTCACGACCCTAGAACTGTTCTTTTGACTCTTCAAGAATCATATTTATTATAAAGGACAAAATTTGATTTTGCAGACTTTGAAGGGAAACTTACTCTTCCCGGACATCCGTGGATAATGGAACTGACCTAATGTCCCGAATATTTTGGCCTTGTCATCGGAAAAAAACACAATTTTTGTGTGAGTCCTTACGTGCTAAGATCACCACACTGTCTTTGTCTCAGTGTAACAAGATAAGAAGCCAATCAAAGAAAAAACAAAAACAGAAACAATTAGTCAAATTATGAGGGGGTCTTAAACGGTGGGTTCCACTGTACCCGAACACTGTCTCACCTCTACAATGATTCCCTTGAAGCTGCCAGCCAGAGATGCGGAACCCACTTTGAGGATGAAGTCGCCCAGCTCGTAACGCTGCCCTTTGGCCTCCATCTTGGCATTCTTGCGCTGCTGGTAGTAGTTCTTGAGCTGGTGCATGAGGCCGTCAAACAGCGTGTCTGCCGTGAGACACAGGCTGGTATCTGTGATGGCAAAGCAGGATGCGGGCTGCTCACTGTTGTGCAAGATGTACACTGTCTTGGGCTGAACTGTTGAGACGTTACAAGTAAAATATTACTACTAAACAAAAAATCAGGTAAGTTGCAGTGTCATCTTTGAAGTGAACTCACAACATTCATATATCAGAGCCACGATTTTTTGCGGATTGCTTGCAGTGATCACTGAGCTTGCGTTTATTTTCCCAGGCTCAAGTGACCTCAAGTCAAACTCTCATGGCCTCAAAATAACTTCAGGCCAGCGATCATTGCAGCAATGAATCGTAAACTCCGATGTGCATATTTTGGAATGAAAAAGGGCATCCTAATTCCTATCGAGAGGACACTGTATAACATACATATTGATGTGAATTTACTCGCTACGATCGCTGGTTTTTTTCTTCCAACTTGGCACTGTGTCATTGTCTGCCTCACCATCAAGGGCACAACTCTTCCACAATGCGAGGAAAGCCTAACAAAGTTATTTCTGGAAAACATCTATTTCAACATCAAGGCATTTTTTGCAAATCTTCTCCTAAAAAGCAGAAATCATTTTCTATAATTAACATCACAGACGATGGGACATCTCTTCATTAAAATGTAAGAAATGTACAACAATTCTTGTACCAAACTACCATCATGCAATTTCTTACTGGAACTGGAAGTGAAACTGTGTGAAAAAATTTACTTTTTGGCAGTACTATCAACATTAGGTATTACTTACATGTTTCATTATTCAAAACTAAACAAACAAAAATGAACAACTTTAAAAAGAGAGAGGAACTGACGTACAAGGGTCAAGCAAGTGTCTGGTCTCTCCCAATATCTCCTAAACTCCCTCCACCCCTTCATTTTTGCATTTCATGCATGATTTTATGACAAACCATTAATGCTGGTCTGCAGAATGGACTGAAAGGTGTCACAGTCGACGCAGAAGTGTCCAGACCGGAGGGCCCCCAGCAGTTCAATCTGCCTCTGTAGTATCTCCACCACTGCCTGCCCGCTCTTCCCGTCCGGTACTGGGTAAGAATACACACTGCAAAAATGGAGTCAGATCAAGTTACACACTGTCAATAATTGCAACACCCCAACAGAATTAATTCAGACCAACACCAAGCATTGTAGATTTAAATACATGTTAAAAAATAGAAAGTTGCACATTTTGAAAGTGTGTGGCCTGAAATCCCTCTTCAGAAAGCTAACACAGGATTTTGATTCTTGTTTTATCCATAGAACTCGGTAACACTTACTTTCAAGAGCTTGGAATGATGGTTGATCACTTGATGCATTCTTGCAATATAAAATGTATAACAATGAGGCGAGAAATTAAAGTGTCCCTTCTGAAGTGTTCCAAAGAATCGTTGATGCTGATGGTTTATCGGTCTGCATGGGAGCCAGATTAATTAGGGTGCTCATAAAGCGTGCAGTTATTTACATACCAAGTCACTCCCATGGCAATCGTTCAATACAGAACAGATGAAAGAGGGATAGTTGACCGGTAGTCGATCAGACAGCCAAACTGAAGGAGGCTGACATGTTGGTTATTAAAATGTCCACCCGGCATGAAGTCGGAACAAAGAATTTAATTAGTACAACTGATATAGTTTGGTCGATTCAAAAAATAAAAACGTTAACCATATTAACGGGATTAGATGGCTTTTACCGAAAACAAAGTAATTTTCAAGATGGAAAAGGGTAGGTTGTTGCTGCAAGTTAAAAACGTGAAATGATAATTTCCGCTGCGCATGCGCGATACGTCGGGTGCACGTTTTCCGGTACTTGCTTGCCGCTTGGACTTACCTTTCTTCTCAGCGCCCGAGTTTGCTACGATAAATCATTCACGATGGCGGTAAGTGTATTGTTGTAATTGAATTCGCAAACTTTGTGTTATAAGGTTGTAAATGCGAGCATGTAAGACTTCAAGACTTGCGTGCCTGCCACACATCTATCACTCTTTTCGAGTCGGTATCCACAACCGGCTCTGCATGATCTGTAGACTGAGAAAATAAAGAAGCAGAATTCTAGAATTGATTACAATTGTTGAAATTATCATTAACCCTGTCGTTGTTTTGTCTCCGTTCATTACTAAAACAATTAGGCTCGAAAGGCACATTCTCAGTTAAGTGCAACATTTGGTGAAAGAATTTGGATTTGCTAAATCAGTAACTAAATCAGTCTTAATGTGGGCCAGAGGGTGATACTGTACAAATATTAATCAATGCTCTTATTAACTTCTTATAAACAGTGAATAATATGGACGAAAAAGGACAATTATGAAGACATGATATATGTGATAATCATTGATAATGATATGGGACAGAAATGTTTTTACTTTTGTTTTGCTAAAGCATTTGATTTTGAGCAGACACTTTCACTTCAGCTTGGCATGCCCGACAATTTACATGAGAATTTGGAATTACCTCCTTGAGAGGGACGGGTAACATTAAAAAAGTAACATGCTTGTGGATCAGGCAGAGAGGTCTGTCAAAAAAACCAACCCACCTGAGTGTTAATGCTTATTTCTGTCAATGGAAATGTGTTTTAACTGTTCAGTCTGATGATGAAGGATTTCTGTCTTTAATTTCATTGTGTTAGATTTGCCACTGTGCTAGCACTATACCTGCCTGAGAAACAGATACTAGAGCCAAAGGATTTCAAGCTGATATATATCATGATAACCATGTTCGACAGGCTGTGCATGTAACTTGTAAGTCTTAGAGTTAGACTGCTATACCATCACCACACTGTAGCGGTCGAATAAGAAATCTAAGGAAATCACTGCAGTTAACTCTTCCAATCCCATTGGTGAAATAGGGATCGGTTTGAATGTTCAGTGTGTTAGTTTGTTAAACACTAGAACTTGTAGTTGTAGACATGATTAAGATGTATTGCGCCTTCAGATTTGACACCGTTTTGTTGCTTTCAGACCTTGCCGATGAACCCCAAGCCCTTCCTGAATGGGTTGACCGGCAAACCAGTGATGGTCAAACTCAAATGGGGCATGGAGTACAAGGGCTACCTGGTATCTGTTGATGGATACATGAATCTTCAGGTATTTTGATATCAGTCATCAGTCTGTGTTTAACTCAAGAACTAAGTCAGTGATGATACTTAGATGGAAAAAGTCATAAAAGTAAAAACCTTAATTCTAATTTTGCACGATTACCCTTCACCGTGGACGACCCAGAGCCTCACAAAATCGTCTATATCTCTTAAACTATTTGGATTTTTTAATTGAGACTTCATGTAATCTCCAATCACCATACGACCTTCCCATTGCCCAACTTTGGGAAGATTATCTTTGTAAACAAACAAATCAACGATGACCTAATTTTAACTACACAGTCCGGATGATGTGGGCCGTAGACGACCCATATGGAATTACGTAAGGAATTTTACGTTGTTTATCCTGTTTGGGATGATGTGGGTCGTGTACGACCTATACTTTGTAAAGAGGCGGCAAAACGTTTATCCCTATTCGGATGGCATGGGGCTTGTACGACCCATACTTTGATCGTTGAATCCTTCTTTGGAAAGTATGGGTCGTACACGACCCACATCATCTGGACTGTGTAGTCCGAAGCGTGATCCGGTGAAGGTCATAGATTTGTATGTCTATGTTGTACATGTATGCTCTTATGAACCCTGTGTTTTGCATGGCTAGATGACATCACAAGTGTCACACTCACTGATGGGGAAGAACTGCCTGTGTCATTCCAAGTATTTGAATTGAAGTGAAGGGTTGTTCAGAAAATACACATATAAATATTATGAACACTAACTTTAGCTAACCTGGATCGTGCTGTAACAAATACTCAAGTTAGCTCCTTTTATCCTGCCTACCTTCAACAAATGATTTCCTTCTCTGAGCTACTGAGCATGAGCAGTTTTAATTTCATTCAGAATATTTGATGAAGATTGATGATGAATTTGTTCCAGTTGGCGAACACAGAGGAGTTTGTGGATGGCATGCTGGCTGGCAACTTGGGAGAAGTTCTGATCAGGTATGTATTGATGCTAAAAGAAGCCCAAAGCGAGTGGCGAGTTTCTTGTAGTTGTATGGTGCATGTACTTGTATTTTGGATTGTATCACACTTGTTGATTGTATTTTATTCTATTTTTGACTCACATGCGAAGCAAAAGTGAGTCTATGTACTCACCCGAGTCGTTCGTCCGTCCGGAAAACTTTAACGTTGGATATTTCTTGGACACTATTCAGTCTATCAGTACCAAATTTGGCAAGATGGTGTATGATGACAAGGCCCCAAAAAACATACATAGCATCTTGACCTTGCTTCAAGGTCAAGGTCGCAGGGGCCATAAATGTTGTCTAAAAAACAGCTATTTTTCACATTTTTCCCATTTTCTCTGAAGTTTTTGAGATTGAATACCTCACCTATATATGATATATAGGGCAAAGTAAGCCCCATCTTTTGATACCAGTTTGGTTTACCTTGCTTCAAGGTCAAGGTGCTCTTCAAAGTTGGATTGTATACATATTTTGAAGTGACCTTGACCCTGAACTATGGAAGATAACTGTTTCAAACTTAAAAATTAGGTGGGGCACATGTTATGCTTTCATCATGAGACACATTTGGTCACATATGGTCAAGGTCACTTTGACCCTTATGAAATGTGACCAAAATAAGGTAGTGAACCACTAAAAGTGACCATATCTCATGGTAGAAAGAGCCAATAAGCACCATTGTACTTCCTATGTCTTGAATTAACAGCTTTGTGTTGCATGACCTTGGATGACCTTGGGTCAAGGTCACATGTATTTTGGTAGGAAAAATGTGTAAAGCAGTTCTTAGTGTATGATGTCATTGCTAGGTTTAGTTATTTGACCTCATGTAAAGGTCAAGCATGTGAGTCGTATGGGCTTTGCCCTTCTTGTTTGCAATTCATGTGTGCAGTATTGGCTGAATACCTGCTGTTTGCAGTCTAATCAGCCGAATATATATATATATGTCTGACAATCCACTGCAGAGTAATTACATCATGGAATGTAGTTTCTTCTTTTCTGCACTTTTTTATTGTTGTAATGTCAGAATTTTGACTGTTATTCGAGACGTCTCAACTAAAGCCCATACCTCTGTTCTGTTTTGCAGGTGTAACAATGTGATGTACATCCGTGGTGTTGAGGAAGAAGATGAAGAAGGAGAGATGAAGGACTGAATCATCGTTGCAGCTTTCAACTATCATTACCCCAGCATTTTCATTTCATGTTCATCCAGTGCCACTCATTCACTGGATTATTTTGTAAACATTTCACATTATCTCATGTGTATGTTGTAATCCTGTGTAAAGATTAGTTCTTGCAGCAATTTTTGTGTTCAGAATGATATTTGTATGAGCAGTACCAACGTTGTTTGAACTTGTTTGGCACCTGTTGCCATCAGAAGTGTCGTTCGTGTGTGTGTGAGGACTGAGTGGGTGGGTAAGATGGAATGTGTGTAGACAGAACAGTCATTGTAATTTGTTGTATAAGATTTTAGTTGTAATCATCTGAACTTGCTAATAAAGATTGGACAGTGGCCATGTCTGTCAAGAGTGTTTTGTTCACTTATTATTCAAACCTCATGAGTGAATGCAAATGATATCACTAAAATATCATAATTTTAACATTTCTGAAGGTACTATTATATGTATTTTTGGATGTAGCAGATTGTGAAGTCTTTGAAACATCGTTTGTATATCACTCGACATGCATAATTTTTAGAGTATGATCACTTTTATCTCTTCCAATGCCTTTTTTTCAAAATGGGGGTTTTGCAAAAATGACGTGGTCAATTGTTTAAATTTTTGTATATGTGATTGTGTAGATTCTGCTCAGTATTGTGTAATTTTGAGGGGTTAAAATTGAGCAGATGCTCCAGGAATTATGTTAATGCAAATTGAGAAACGGATCAATTTTAGCTTACGACAACGTAATGAAATTACGCTATTTCCAGACATATCGGAAAGACACGTTACAATGAAGACACATCATCACAACAAACGTAAACCAGGGATTTATACCACTTCCTCTTCGTTTATGGGCTTAGACTCCCGCGTTCACTCATGTTTTTAGCACGGGTGGATTTTTACGAGTATGACGGTTTTACCCCGCCATTTAGGCAGCATATGCCGATCTTGGGGGAGGCATGCTGGGTATTTTTTTGTTTCTATAACCCACCGAACTCTGACATGGTGGATTACAGGATCTTTTCCGTGTGCACTTGGTCTTGTGCTTGCGTGTACACACGAAGGGTGTTAAATCACTAGCAGGTCTGCACATAAGTTGACCTGGGAGATGGGAAAAATCTCCACTCTTAACTCACCATGCCGGCGGGAGCGACCGGGATTTGAACTCGCGACCTCCGGATTAGGAGGCCGACGTCTTACCACTGCGCCCGTCATACCACTTCCAAAATAGGCCCTATGATTGTATTTGATGGGTTAGATACCCCATTCAATGACCCAACCCTCATTTATACAATTCTTGGCATGTCATCATATTCAAAATCAAGATTGATTTCTCTCTTCTTTTTTTTTTTACACTTGTTTTAACATTCTAAAAATCACAGACGAATTATGAGCAAAGAGCTTTTGGGGTCAATCGCTGTCGACTATTTTTAATGCCCTGTGTATTTTTGACATCTGTCATGTTCTCGACATCATCTTGTTTCAGTCAAGGCTAGCCGAGACTCTTTCGTGTGCGTAGGGGTGCACGATTTGTGTGGGTTATATATGCATGTCAGCGTGCGTCTACAGACGTTTGTGACTGTGTGTGCATGAATGGTATGTGCTGGCTGGTGGGTGTTTGAATGCTTGGAGCTGCTTTCATGGAGACACTCAAAAAATGCACACACCCAGCTTATCACAGTTATTCCCTGCAAGACAAAAGACATGCAGAAGCAAGTGGTTTTCTTTTCAAGCATGTTAATTTATGACGAGCTTTTGATCATAATGTACAAAATGTTAATTCACAAAAATGTCCACATCTTCTGGTAGGCGGGTTTTAAAACTTGGACTGGCACATCCACCTGACATTGAAGCATCTGGCTAACAGCTCGACGAATCTGAAACATAAGACACATAATTTCTTCCATAAGGTATAGTTAAGAACACTATACAAACAGGACACAAGTATGTACCCTGTTGTAGCATGGGGCAAGCTCAAGGGAAATCACTCTGATTGCGACTACTAGTCTGCGCAAAACCGGTCAGTATCGATAGTCCAGACATAAAACTTGATGTTCCACCGATAACTTGGTCGCAGGCTAGTAATAAATCTAAATCAGTAAAAGAGAAAATCTTGTGAACTTCAGCCAAGAAAACCTTTCTGCTTTAGAAAGAGTGCACCACTTGCGATATTCATATTTTCACAGATGTTCCATCTCAACGGAACAGTAAAAAACATGTAAACCTACCTGTAAACAGCTCGGCTTGAGAGGAAAAAACTACCCACCCTCCGAATCAATCAGTACACACGGAGAGCCACAAATTCTTAAGGACGAAAGACTGCTTCGGATCAATTTACTTTGCCTACTGATTTGTTCTTTTTTTCTCCTTTCTGTAAATTGTAAGTAATTGGGGAACTTCAAGAACAGGATTCTTCGTCATTTTGTGCAAAAGAGTCTGCTTGTGAAGAGAAAGAATGACAAAGTCCGTCACAACATACAAATAACGTCACTAAAAAATCGTCATGCTTGCCCTATTGCCTGGCTTCCCACACTGCATAGGTACCTGAGACTAGGGGAGAGAAACTGGAAAAAGCACTGATATATATATTGCTCCTATTCGTGACTTTGCAGGTAATCTATAACAAGAAAATTTTCACAAATGTGGAGCTTTTGGCAAGAAAGCTTTTTCCAATAATTTGCATTGAGATTTCCCTTTAGTTTTATATGACTATCATGCAGGGGTGTCGTTTGGGTCGGCCCTTCGGCCAATCGCCGATTTTTCTTTACTTTGGCCGAAACTTTCATGTCCCTATCGGCCAAATGTCCGAAGAGTATCGGCCAAAGGCAAAGTTTGTCCAGTTTTGTGTATTGGTCAGGCTTTGATTGCTAAAACTTCTGCCTATGTACTTAGTCAACTGACTGACGTTTAATTCCTTCGCGAATACCAAAAACGAAATATCAATGTTTTGAACGGAAGCCATTGCCGAAAATTATAGTTGCCAGAGTGGTTTCCCTTGTACAAGGGAAACCACACTCTCAGCGTTCGCCGGTTCGCGATAGTTTATCAGTGCTTTCGATTTGAATTTGAACATCATTTCACAACCAAAAAAGAAAAATCTAAATTGGCCAAGGTTTGCTACCCTTCGCCAAGGTAAGTGATTCCGGACAAAATGACAGGAACACCGCGAATGTGGACTGTGAGTGGGAGTAGGCCTAGTGTTGTCGAGTCGATCGAAGCAGACGATAGTCGCCACAAATCGAAATCTGCTGAGCCAGAGAATGAAAAGCGTCCTCCAAATCGTGGTTTCCAAGCAAAATGGCCCCACCCTACACGGTCTTTTATTGGTGTTTTACCAGTCATGTTTCCCAAGGCTTGTCAAGATTTGCACAAGATTGGAAGATTTTTACTTTCAAGAAATTAAAGTTAAAGGTTTGAAAAAGTTTCAGAGAACTGGTGTCTGTTGTAGTTAAATCAGCAAAGCTGATTGTTTTCGTTGCAGTATGCAACATATAATCCCGGGGCGGATTAGGGGGGGGGGTGTGTGTGTGTGTGTTACGGGGGTTCCGGACCCCCACCCCCCCACCCTTTTTTCTGTCTGTAAAGCCGGGGAAAGAGTTAATTGTTTAATTGTCACAGTATGCGACATGTCTTCCATCTAACCATACTGTATGATGTCGGGAGCAGATATCAGTAAAGATAAATTGCAATTATTTAATACATAGGTTAAAAGAAATAATGAGTGGCTGCTGACACCAGTTGATCATGGTTAAAATCAAGGATAAGCCACAAATTGTTTATAAAATACATGTAGCTACTATTCATCAGCTTCAGGGGGGCTTTGCCCCCCAGACCCCCCAGGTTGTACCTCCCCCCCCCCCCCCCCCCCCCCCCCCCCTGGCTTAACACTATTGTGACTAGCATTGCCACGGCGTTAACGTCCTGCCTGCCCAAGCTTGCCACCAAGAATCTTCCCAAAAAACAGTAACTGTAAAGAAATCTGTCTAGCAAGCTTGAATTAAGTCCAATCACCACCAAATTGTGTATACTAATTAAAAAATGGATGCCCAGTTCAGTCGTGCTATTTATAAGTTTGTCACGCGATTTGTTTTAGCAAAGGGGGGGGGGGGGGGGGGGGTGAAAGGGGGATAATTTGGTTTTTTTTGTGTGTGTGTTTTCTTTTCCACTGCTTTTTTAAAAGTTATTTTTTAACAGAAAGTATTATAAATAATGTTATAACCAAACAAGGTGTAAAACCTATGAATTAGCTGAAATGTTGTTAAAATTCTACACAGAAATAAGGAGACAGTACAAAGAAAAAAACAAGCAAATCCCGCATTCACTCACAGCATCCTGACTCAAATGAAACAAAACTGTGACACTCACCAAATGATGTCTAGGTAATCCATATTGAATATAAGTCACATTTTCACAACAAAGTCCCAACTGTACACCTATGAACATTTCCAAAAGGATTAGGAGGCTCCAGCCATCCATTGTTATCAGTGCTGCAACGCCCCCCTTGCAACTACACAGTTCCAAGGTCCATGCAGTACCACCCTACCACGTGTAGTTTGCCGACTCATACTAGCAACAACAGGACTGTTTCTTCCTCAATATCACTGCTATTATTTCATTTCATTTCATTTTCATTACTTTATTGTCCCATCGCTGGGAAATTCGGGTCGCTTCCTCCCAGTGGAAAGCTAGCAGCAACGGAGTCGCGCTACCCAAGTGTCTGCGTGTTTAGGTGTATTCAGCCACCTGCACTTATGGCAGAATGACCAAGGTCTTGGAATCATGATCTACAGGATCCTCAAGATCCAACATCCGGAGAATCTCCTCCCGTGACAAGGCTCGCCTTCGATTCATTTTTTTTGTTCGAAAAAACCACTCAAATCTTCTCTAATTTGCACATGGCGGAAGGGCAAGTCACGTGTATCAAGGGAAACAACTCAATTTATTGCAAGCTTCAAAAACCGGGAAGCAATCCCGAGTCGTGTACCTTGTATGTCTGTTACTAAAATAGTCACTTCCCGTCCGTGGGCGTGTCAGCGCTGTTACTAATTTAGTCACCTCCCGTCGCGAAAGTGTTAACTGCTCCGCCCCTGTAATCTGTGTTCTTAAACACGTCACGGCCAATCCGGCCTCTCCCATAATGCAACAGAAAAAGGGGCGGGGCTTAGCAAAAATAGCACAACGCGTGGCACGCGATGTAAACACGAACAGGCCAAAGTGCACTGGGCACGCGGGGGCATCAGGGCGCTCTAATAAATCAGCTTCAATGTTTTTGTCAATAAAAAAAGCACAAGATAGTGTCCACAAGCTCTTTGTTTGGATTTCCTTCTCCCAAAAATGTTTTAACCTTTTGAACTTGGGCGTAAATAAGATCAATTTCCTCTCTCTCACCGCTAAACTGAATTTTACCATCTGGCTTTCTGTCTGTGCGAGCAGCATTTCTTCTTTTAACAGCTTCTTCAGAGTTTTTCACATATTTTCGTTTCTGAACATTTGTGATATCTTGCATATTGATTGCGTATTTTGTTTATATTTACAATACAATTGAACTTTCACACAGAGAACCTTTGTGTCAAAGAAATCAGTCACACAGAGAGAAACAGAATAACAATGTCAAGGCTGTAGATGTCAGGCTAGTCAAACGGACAAAATGAAACTTAGTCTTGGTTGCTGTAACTCAGTCACCGCTATGATGGTACTTTCGCTGATATTGCAGAAAAACAACACAGAATCAGCCAAAACCGCGAACAATAAACAAGTTTAGTACGTCACAACGTCAATGAACAGAATTCTCGAGTCAATTTTTGCATCAGACTCTGACTAAGTGAGTGGGGCAAGCGTCAAACACCACTGAAATGAGGAGGGAAATCTTGGCGCATTTTTTTGGCGGAATACTTGAACAAACCAATCATTTTCAAACTGACCAAGGACAAAAACAGGCTTGTGAACCGAATGGTGAGGGGGGAGGGTACCTCGAAATGTGTGGGTGATGATTTCACATCACCAGTCCATTGCTGCAGTCTTAGTATAGTAGCTCCACCGACCACTGTCCCCTCCGCCCTCCCCCCTCCCGTTCGTTCCCCCTTTCAACCCCCTACCACCTTGGAATAAACTGCAGAAGACCATTTGCATATCCTGGATTCTTCCATTTGTGTTGCCAGGGGCGACCCAAGATCCGAGTCCCTTTGTTTCCCATGTCCACTTAGAACAAACCGAGTTTAGATTACCCCTTTCTGTTTTGAAAGTAAACTTGCCCATCCTGTGAGGCACTTTCAGGGACAGTAATTATAGTTAGCGGGATCATGTAGACGAAGTCAACGGTGATAATCTGCGTAGTGTATACGCATACTTTGGAACACGGTCTGTTATTCCACCCAGCGAGAGCCTCTAACACAATCAGTGTTGTTGACAGATAAAGGCGGGAAAACCTGAGTGTTTCACATTCCAACATCCGATGGTGATAGTAACTTAGTTAGGGCCAGGCTGCGGTCTGTAAGCTGTATTCAGCTGTGGAAATAAATGGCGAAATTTGATTTAACACTTCTCAACATTAACAGTGACCAGGAGAACGCAATAAGGAGACTATTTACTGAGAATCAGTGGCCATTTGAAACTCGAAGGTGTGTAATAAAAGATTCGACTTGTGTACCAAGAGGTGCTGGGCCATCATCGTGTGACCTCGATACATAGGCTGTCTCTCGTGTGTGTAGTACCGTTAGGGTGCAGACGTGGTTATCTGATCCTGGAGGCGATGGTGAAAGCGGAGACACGGGTCCTAGTACAGGGCTCTCCTCTGGTAGGCCAGTGTGCCTTTTGTTTTTGCAGCCCTTGTGTGACAAATCATCGCCAGAGGTGGCTAGGTACAGGCCAATTGCCACACCGCAGGAATTCCGGCGTTAGAAAAGTACTCTACAAGAAGTATTGGTCCATGCTAGACCGACGCGGTGCTTGGAATTGTGCATTGTACTTGGCGAAAAAGACGTCTTCCTTACATCAAGACAATCCAACACGGGTAAACATTAACCGAGAAATGATGCCCGACTGTGTGCTCAAATTAGTGAGAGAGCTTTATCCCAACCCCACAGGAATACCCTATCAAGGCCACAACTGGTGGTAAAGGTTAGTTGCATTTCTTTCTTCATATCCGATGTAACAAATACACATGCACCTGAGACAGCATGTTCTGGGACCAAATTGCCGCATGCCACGTGTTTTGCTATTTTTGGAACGCATGGTGTAAATCTGTGACGTCGGAGAGTGTTGACTCCGCCCTTTTCTTTGAACAAGATCCCCATTGAAATGTTTGTTTACAAATATCTTCTTTATTATGGAGAATTAACCTTATCTAAGCGCATAGGGCGGTAAATGTGTGAAAACCAGCTGTGTGAACAAAAAATCTGACACCGTAACTCATGCTTAACCGAGATATTAAAGAAAATGTAGGAGCAGTATTTGTCCGTTGCCTGCAAGAGGTTTGAAATGATTTGCCAACGCAGAAGGTCAGGCTCCTTATATACTCCTGCCGGGCCTTTAAGACAATGATTGCATGTATTGGTGTTCCCCTCTTGAGTCTTGTGCTCCAATGTTGCGGTGACTTTGTATGAACCAAAACAATAGCCGAACATTTTCCAAGATGTCCTAAAGCTTTCCGACAGTTTCGTCCAAATGTCCAAACATGAAAATGTCTAGCAACACCCCTGTCATGCCAGAGACTCTGTTAGCTATTTTTGCTGTTTCGTGTATGTGGTCCTCAAAAGATAGGCCCCCATCCACCACAACGCCTAAATCCTCAGCATTAGTGATTTCCAGAATACGACTATCCATCATATACGTTTCTTTTGGATTATTTTTACCAATGTGCAAAACTTTACATTTTTTGCTGTTAAATTTAATTTACCACTTTTCTGTCCACTGGGTTAACTTATTTATACTGTTTTGTAAGTGAGCAACATTTTACCTATGATAAAACAAGTGTTACAACAGTACACTCACTCTAGAACATGGAGGATGGAGGAATGACTTTCAACTGCCAGGGGTCAGCAGTGCTGCTTTTTCCGCTGCTGCCATCTCTCGTGCGATGAAGACAACAGCCGCAAACAGGGTGATGCTCTTCACCACTGACCTGTTGACAGTACAGCATTCGTGTCACTCGTCAGTCACAGAACATTGCTAAAGTGTGTGAATCTGTGATGCACCAAATGTAAGTTGTCCACACATATTACACTTACAGTCAGGCTGTCCGCTCATTAGAGTAGACTTTGTTTAATTACCATTACCAAGTAATCATGTACTACACATACAATTGTAGTTTCTTTGGTAGACATCACAAACGTACTGGAATCATATCAAAGAGTCACACACCGACACTGCTGTGTGTGTAGCAACAAATAGCCTAAGGCAAAAAAAAAAATTGTCTGTTTCTGGTCACCCGACCGACCCTAAATTTCGGCGCTGACCCTAAACTTTTTTTTTCCAAACTCAAAACTTCTTTTCTTTTTTCTTTTGGTGGTAAAGGACAGGGTGAGAAAAGGAACAACAAAAACGTGTGAAAACGAAAGTCCGCTGACGATTTGTAAATGTGTTGAGTGTCTTGTCTCTATGTATAGTGAATCCAGTCTCTTTGTGCGATTTTTAAAGTTAGTTTTATTGGTCTACATTTGGGGTAAAAATAAAAAAAAATCCCTACCTACCGACCCTATTTTTTTTTAGCCATGTTACCAGAAACAGACCATTTTTTTTGGGGCGGGGGGCCTAATGAACAATCATTGAATCAACACCGAAACGGCAAGCCAAGCCCTTGGGGAATTTCTAGCCTATCAATCAATCCATCCCAGTCGTGGATTTCACTAGATGACGGAGTCATTCACGTCTGGAAATGAGCGAGCACAAAATCGTAAGTCCCATCCAAAAGGCACCGAGACATTACAACTTGACTTGATCCGCTACACCAAGGACACAAGTGATACGCAGTTTTATTACTCCCATCGATTTCTTCTCATAACGAAATGGAGACATAGATTAGCAACATAACAATACGAACCACTTAAAAGGGTCAGTGTAGAGGCTTTTGATGAATTGCACGGGTTTCTGAGTTTTCCCCATGGCTGCAGTGCTCTCAATCCGAACACAGAGTCCTTTCAGTTTCAACGGCCCTCGTGCAGGAATAACCGGAAATCGACATAGCAATTTAGAGTTATCTCTCTTGTGCTACACAAGTATCCTCCATAGCTCAGGGGTGCCGCGACGCCGGGCGGCAGCGATTGTACTGTAAGCTCAGAGGTAGGCCTACCGTCGGCCTGAAATAAAATAAAACTTCTGTTTGTGTGTGTTAGTGTGTGTGTGTGTTTAATATTTCTGCGTGTTTAGTGTTCCTTGCAGAAAGAAGAATGCTTTGCAGAACAAAAAGTTTAGCCACGGTATTAACATACTAGAGGGGCGAACTCTGAGCAGAACTCTTGGGTTCGAAGATGAGACATATGAGTGCATAATTATGATGTTAAAAGATAGTATACCGAAGGCGCTATTTTTGGAAAGTTTTCTGACGATTTGGCCTTAAAAAGTTCAAGGGACAATCGCTGTACTGTAATTTAGAAACCTCTTCAATGATTTGCTCAAAACTGCTCTGAAACTATGCCAAATAATTAAATGAATTTTACTATCAGCTAGCAGTTTGCATCGCCCTGCTCTCCTGTCAGGAGTCAGGACTTCCGGTCGCCATTATTATTTATTTAGTCGTTTCCATAGATACCCACAAACATCACACACACACACACACACACACACACACACACACACACACACTTGAAACTCAATTAAACACACACACTTCTGTTTTCTCATTATTCCTTATTAGGCAGAGTGAAATAAACATTTTCAGTAATGAGAGCTCAGTCACTGCATGACGAGGATCGAGTTTTGTCATACTGCTAGAAAAATGATACCGCCATCAACAGATTTACTGTAAACTATCTTGTAATTGAACGGTATCGAGCAATCGCCCAACCCCTTCTTTAATTGTATCAACAACTGTGTATAAGGTATATTACCTTGTAAATGCCCACCCCCACCCCCACCCCCCACATTTGTTCAAAAGGTGTCAACATTTTTCTAGTTGATTCTAAACCTCTTGACAAAATACAGATATCATTCGAGTGAATAATGAGAAGATGCTGCAATTCAGTCATACCGTTGATTTCATACTTTTGCCACTGCAGTCTCTGGATAACCATGCCAAAAGTGGAAAAAAATTTGAGAGACCCATCTAAAGTTTTAGAGGTCGACCTTCTTTTTTTTTTTTAAGAGATCGAGGGAACGGACTGTTTTTTTGATTAAGCTATGTTTGACACGTATCTCATGACTTGTGGAATACTTCTGCGTTTATCCCGAACCCTTCTCTCCACAGAACCAACGAAAGGAAGACCATCAGGTGTTAAATTAATGCCCAGATTTTTAAAGTAGAGCATTTGAACGTGCTGTCATAAAGACAACTCTGAGAATATGTGTGAATACTTTACACGCAGTACATTGTTGGAGCTGCAGCTGTTTGTAAAGCGGCCTGATGTTAATTGTGCGAAGTCGACTGCGCGAAGGCTCGCCGCATAACGCTTTGGCACTGATATTTTTGTTGCTAAAAGACTTCGTGAAGTCAGCTTCGGGCTCAATAAAGGAAGGCCTTTAGAGGCAGTCTTTACCTGCCGAACGAGCTTGCCAGGTAGACGCAGAGGACAGCAGCCAGCCGCAGTGCAAATCATTACCGGTGTTTCTAAATTACAGCACAGCGAATATCCCTTGCATTTTTTAAGGTCAAGTTTGCCAGAAAGCTTTCCCAAGACGGCTCCTAAAGATTCTATTTACACCTTTGAGAAACTCTTTTCAGTGTCGTTTAAATAAACATGTAGGTGTCGTCTACTTACTGAATCCAGCAACAAAACCTTGTTCTGCACATAGAGCAGCCTGGCTGATATAATTATCTGGTACGTGTCCAACTGGAAGAATGCTCTTATTGGATGTAAAAAGCTGGATGGATCTATGGTGATGGACACGATAGTTAGTTAGTTAGCTATTGCTTTTCGGGTCCAGCGGACCATAATAGGCCAAATCAGGACCCCGATGGACACGATGCTTTACACGGGAAGGAAGGTATATCTTTAAAATCGGAAAGGAATGTTATGGTTGGAAGAAAGAATCGCAATTAAGGCCGCAGGAGGTAGGATTAAAGTCAAGAGCCTGCCGAAACAATGCCATCTCTTTGACTTGCAGATCCTAAAATGAATATGCAACCGCACGAAAGCACAATGACCTCTTGACTGACCTTGCTTGTTTGGAACGAATTTTAACCTCATCGCCGTGTTAACACAAGTCACAATTACGATCTGAGGTCAACGATCTTAGGTTGAAAAGCTCGGTATGTCTGAGACACATAAACAAACAAGGACAAAACAAATTTCTCTCAATAAATTCTACTTAATTTTTCGAATTTTGTAAAATCGGAGTCAATCCTTACAATCCATCACACACAAAACAAGTCGCGTAAGGCGAAAATACAATATTTAGTCAAGTAGCTGCCATTTTTCAGCAAGACCGTATACTCGTAGCATCGTCAGTCCACCGCTCATGGCAAAGGCAGTGAAATTGACAAGAAGAGCGGGGTAGTAGTTGCGCTAAGAAGGATAGCACGCTTTTCTGTACCTCTTTTTGTTTTAACTTTCTGAGCGTGTTTTTAATCCAAACATATCATATCTATATGTTTTTGGAATCAGGAACCGACAAGAAATAAGATGAAAGTGTTTTTAAATTGATTTGGACAATTTAATTTTGATAATAATTTTTATATATTTAATTTTCAGAGCTTGTTTTTAATCCGAATATAACATATTTATATGTTTTTGGAATCAGCAAATGATGGAGAATAAAATAAACGTAAATTTGGATCGTTTTATACATTTTTATTTTTTTTTACAATTTTCAGATTTTTAATGACCAAAGTCATTAATTAATTTTTAAGCCATCACGCTGAAATGCAATACCGAAGTCCGGGCTTCGTCGAAGACTACTTGACCAAAATTTCAACCAATTTGGTTGAAAAATGAGAGCGTGACAGTGCCGCCTCAACTTTCACGAAAAGCCGGATATGACGTCATCAAAGACATTTATCGAAAAAAGGAGAAAAACGTTCGGGGATATCAATCCCAGGAACTCTCATGTCAAATTTCATAAAGATCGGCCCAGTAGTTTGGTCTGAATCGCTCTACACGCACGCACGCACGCACGCACACACACACACACACACACATACACCACGACCCTCGTTTCGATTCCCCCTCGATGTTAAAATATTTAGTCAAAACTTGACTAAATATAAAAAGAAAAAAAGTGTGTTATCTGTAGCTTAGACTATTCCATAGCATAGTTGTAAATGTTGACAGCAGAAACTGCGACAACAACATATAGGCTTAGCCACCAAAACCAAAAACACAAGGTAGCAGAAACGGTAAGAATAACCACATGATTGTATAATATGTAGAGGTTACATGACGAGTCTCAGTGATTATTAAAAATAATGGTCGAAGTTAGCGGATCATGAAAAATGCGAGCTTTTCCTCCGTTCTTCAGTTATTCAAAGAAAAGAGGAGTTTTTTTGCGAAAGTTTGATCGAATCCTATTCACTCAACCAGTCAACCTGCGCAGGCGATCGATTAATGCGCGGTTGTATAGTTCCGTGCAAATCATTCCATTCTGTTAACACTTCTTGTCAGTTTTCCTATTTTGGACTAAAATCAAGTACACAGATATGCTGTTCTTCTGCTGTGGAGGCAAAGGCAGATATTGTGTGTTCTGTATATGGTTTGGTATCGCTTAGGATAATGTTCTTTCGTCAAATGGGACTAGCAGACGAACTTTTGCACCCGTGTTCCAACGTTAAAAACTATGAAGTTCAGTTTTCTGGGGAAAATAGTGTATGAAACCGCTTTATGTTGTTTAAATTGATGAGATGTGTGCATTTGGTTGCGTGTGATCTGTTTATTAAATGAAATATTGTTGAAAACTGACCGTCGGATTGCAGTCTGTTGTCGAACTGAAGAAACTGAGTGAAAAGAAGGGGAACTACTCTTGTCGCTAGACAAAGTATGAGTTACTTGCCTTGTGAAATTGCTTGTGATGAACGTTTGAGCACGGCAGATCTAGATTCAGAAAACAACCGAACTCATGGATTTTATATGGAGATTCATGTGTTCAGGCCTGTAGTTGTTAATTTAAATGCGGTATGTTTGTATTGTTTGCTCCAGAGATGTATACTTCGTACATTAGAGCGTTCGGAACTTTTCAGTCGCAAAAAGTAGTACCGAAACAGAACAACTTCTCAACCCATTGCACTATCGAGGATTCAGGCTGTTGCTGGGTCGTTATTTGTTTGGTTGCTGGGTCATTATCGAAAAATAACTAGCTCTACAAGTTTACAGAGGTAAAGAAGCAGAGGGGGGGAATAATACCCAATATTGACGGAATGTGTGATGATATCTTCTGCTGTGGTCTGTTGAGACAGTGATATCAAAATCGATTTTGATATCACTGTCGAAACAGACCAATAGCAGAAGATATCATCACACAGTCAGTCAATGTTAGATATATTGCTAATTCTCTGGACATTTTGTATTTACTGTAAAGAAATTACAAAAGTATTTGTCTCAGTTTTGGCTGTTCCATATCCCTCCCTCTGATTATTATTTCTTTTTGTTCAGTCTTTTCTTGTACTTTTCAGTATTTCAAAATGTCTTTTCTTTCAAAAAGTCTTTAGTCACTTGCTCAACTAAATTCTGGGATCATTACATTTTCATATATATTTGTTTGTTTTTAAATTTAGGTGTTTTTGTTTTTGAAGTGGGGAAGCAATAAAGAGGTCGTCGATATCAAAACTGATATCGACGGAAATGTCGTCGATATCACTTTTGCACTGAGCTCAGTTTTGCCCAATTGGCCAATGGAAATCCACGTAACATATGAAATAGCAATATTTGAAAGACAGATTTCACACACCATTGTGTTTTTCCCCTCCAAATCTGAGGGCCCCAAAGGGTTTAAAATCGTGATCGTGATTGGCGTTTTTTGACTTTTCTGTGACCGTGATTGCCGAAATTTCCATTTCTGTGATCGTGATGGGACTTTGCCCGTGATCCGTGATGACAAAAAAATCAAGTCTCGTGATCGTGATCGTCATTTGTTTTCGTGATCGTGATGGGCATTATTGCAAAGCATTTTATTTTCAACGTACATTTTTCACAGCTGTATCACTCTATGATCCTCTATTCGTCAAGGAGCCAATCCCGATTGAAGGGAAGCAACAACACATTCAGAAATATGATTTTGACAGAGATCCAATCAGAAGGCAAATTGCAAAAGTCTGCCAAACTTCATCCAATGGAAGGGCTTCGTGCAAAAGTTTTGAGTGCATTCAGTCAAATTCGAATTCGAAGATCAAAAATGGCGTGCAGCGGTAGGCCTACTGTCATCGAACTTCTGTTATATTTTGTGGATTCAAGCCAGACCAAAGCAGGCGGCGAGAATGCCTTCCTTCTGCGGGTCGGTCTTTCCGAAGACGAAATATCAAGGTATGTTGATCTATGTTGCTCTATGACTGTTCTGAATGAAGGCAAAGATCTTGAAATTTGTTCAAGATCTTTGAGTTTGAGTGAGATCATTGACATTGTCGACATTGCCACGTCCGGCTGTCACTCGCTCAGTGTGACCTCGACTGGCTCGAGATCGAGTCTGCGTGTAGCCAAAACCGAAACTAGAAATGTGTTTTTTCATCCCAGCAACGTGGACACGCTTGGCATAGATTCTAATTGTCGCTTCTTTGCATTAAGCTTGGATTTATTTTAGCGCCTGTAAACTTTACTATCAACAATGGGTTAAATTCAGAAACAATGGCGGGGAGACGTGTCAGTTTGGGTCATTTGATCCTCATGTCAAAGACGATCAAAGTCATGTTCGTTGGGGATTTTGTCAGGCATGCTACTTTTCCGGTAATTGCCGGAAATCCGATAAAGCCGTTTTCAAAATCCGGTAAAGTCAAATTTATTCCGGTGAAGTTGAACAATTTCCGCAAAAACGATCCGTGTGAATATCGCGCAACGCGACCGGGCGCCGGTCTAAATGAAGCCAGCGCACAGTTGTGTTGTTTTCACCAGTTTGGAGGTGTGCTGAATGGTGGTGGGGGGAGGCTAAAATGGGATTTTTAACAAGATCACAACACTATTACAGCCCTGAAAATGATGCCCAGAATGCACCAGATTGCACAGATTTTAACCGTTTTTAGAAAAAAAATTCGGGGGGGGCATGCCCCCGGACCCCCCTAGTTGGCTCGCCTGCTTCGCAGGCTCAGGCTTGTGGCTTCGCCACTGGCACTGCGCGCTTCTTTCAGGTAAAACCATTTTTGGCCTGTAGCAGTCCTGTTTGTTTTTCAAGGTCATGAAACCAGGCGATGGTGTACCTCAAATTGAATGGCAAAGTTGAAAATAAAGAACCCATTACACATACATGTACTTTAATTTCAATCCACCCAATAGTTTTTGAGAAAATGGGTTTACAAGATTTAGCTCTGGAAATGTGAAATTGTGCAAGTATATATTCATGTGTGTGAGTGAGGGTGTGGGAGTTGAATGTGTATGAGTGGGGAGAGAGAGAGAGAGAGAGAGAGAGAGAGAGAGAGAGAGAGAGAGAGAGAGAGAGAGAGAGAGAGAGAGAGAGAGAGAGAGAGAGAGAGAGAGAGAGAGAGAGAGAGAGAGAGAGAACAATGAAAACAACATTCTTGTTACTGATTACAAATCATGATATGTATTTCTATGTGTGTATGAAAGAGAATTCAACAAATAATAATAAGAAAGTGCAACAGTTCTCACTTTGTGTTGAATAAACAATAGATCCAGAGGAGTAAATTACTGTGTGGTTGTGTTTACTTTGACACGTGCTTTCTGTACCTGAAACTTTTACCGTGACCGTGATTTGCCACTGGTGTTCGTGATCGTGAAAACAAAAATCAAGGTAACTGTGATCGTGAAAGCTAAAATTTCCCTTCCCGTGATCGTGATGATACCCCCCCTTTGGGGCCCTCAAATCTGCTTCCTAGCGAGTACCTAAATAACACGCATACAAATGGTTTACTGTGAAGAATTGGTCTCGTCTTTTAAACGCACAGACACTGTGTGTCGGCATCATTAAGTAGGCTAGCTGACCTCAGTGGACTTGAAGTGAATAAATTATTCTCCTGAATAAATAAAATTACTTGTCAGGACGAGTTCTGCCTTATTTGTGTCCACTGCCCGCGCAGAACGTCTCTGGGGGACCAGTGTTTCAGTGACATGTTTATCTCTTTCTTCCTTCCATCTTTCTTTTCTCTCGGTCTTTCTTAATTCTTGATTTATTGATTAACTGATTGTTTGATTGATTTAACGGTTGTTCGGTTGATCTGTTTATTTATTGAAAACATTTTTATCTTGTCGAATGAATGAAATATACAGTTTATTGAATTGCTCTTATTGTTCTCTATGTATTGATATTTTATGCGTACCAGCACAGTTCACTCAATTCTGTCGTTATTAAAAGATCTGGTGAAAAATACTTATTTTGATATTTTGTAAATTTTGTGGATTTTAACTCTGGTTTCTTGCTTTCTGATTAGTCCTTTGAGAAGTCCCGTGCACACAGAAAAGGGGCATAGCCGGTGAGAATCATGGCTCGGGAAAAGGAATGGTTCCATAGACTGATACAGGCCAGTCTGGCATGGAGTCTTCTGATAATGGTTCCACGCAGTTGTTCGTCTGAAGTTACCCTCAACGAGATTGACTCAAATGACTTTGAGATTTTTTTATCCGGAATCAAGGCAAGTTGTTTCAATAGTTGTTGTTTTACTGTTTATTATTTTGTTTTGTTTCAAGGCTAACTAGGACGAAAAATCTGCCCTTTTTTTCTAATTTATCTGACTTGTCTGAGCTATTCCGGTCGAGTAAACTGATGGAAATTTCAGTCAAGTAATCTTTGACTCAGTCCGGACTATGGGATTGCATTTCAGCCTCGAAGCTAAAAAAAAAAGAGAAAAGTTTGCTTATCAAAGTTGCCATTAAAATCACTATCAGATTTCAAAATGATTGCATTGTATTTCCTATCTTTTCCTGAATCCAAAACTATTAAGATATGTCACGTTAACTCTGAAAATGAGCTGAGAATTTAAGAAAATATGTAGATGCAAATTGGGTATTTACGTTCGCATGCAATCCATCTTGGTCTTCGGGTTTGGGCCAGACAAGCCTTACTGCATGTAATCAATTTGGTGATGACTGGTTTTCTGTGTTGATGTTTTATTTTCCGGCCGACAGATTAATTAAATGTTTTAATATCGCTTAATTCCCTGGAATGTTTATCTTTTTTTCGTTCCTCTCTTCATTACACGTTTTGTCTTCAGGGATGACTTAGATTTTTTGTTTTTCGGCAAATTATGCCCATAAAAGTTTTGACAATTTGTTGGAAGTTTAAGGACTTTTTGGCAAACCTTTTTCCCGCTTTGAGCAATTTCGGCATTTTTTGCATAATGACAGCAACGGATGTTTTCGATTTGATATATATATACAGGTTTTGTTTTGTTTTGTTTTTTATCGGAAACAATTTCGCTTATCGTCAACGTCAAACGAAACCCCTAGAACTCTTGTTCACATTTCGAAACGTACGTATCAGTTTTTACGCCATGTCCCTACAGAGAGCGATCACCACCAAACATTTTACCCAACTTTCATGCGAATCGGCCACTTTTAACCCTTTTTACATTTAGTCAAGTTTTGACTAAATGTTATAACATAGAGGGTGAATCGAGACGAGGGTCGTGGTGTGTGTGTGTGATGTGTGTGGTGTGTGTGTGTGTGTAGAGCGATTCAGAATAAACTACTGGACCGATCTTTCTGAAATTTTTCATGAAAGTTTCTGGGTATGATATCCCCAGACGTTTTTTTCATTTTTTCGATAAAATTATTTGATGACGTCATATCCGGCTTTTTCTAAAAGTTGAGGCGGCACTGTCACACCCTCATTTTTCAATCAAATTGATTGAAATTTTGGTCAAGCAATCTTCGACGAAGGCCGGACTTTGGTATAGCATTTCAGCTTGGAGGCTTAAAAGTTAGTTAATGACTTTGGCCATTAAAAATCTGAACATTGTAATTAAAATTATTTTTTATAAAACAATCCAAAGTTACGTTTATCTTATTCTTCGTCATTTTCTGATTCAAAAAACATATAAATATGTTATATTCGGATTAAAAACAAGCTCTGAAAATTAAAAATATAAAATTTAAGATTAAAATTAAATTTCCGAAATCGATTTAAAAACAATTTCATCTTATTTCTTGTCGGTTCCTGATTCCAAAAACATATAGATATGATATGTTTGGATTAAAAACACGTTCAGAAAGTTAAAAAGAATAGAGATATAGAAAAGCGTGCTATCCTCCTCAGCGCAACCGCTACCGCGCTTTTCAGGATTGTCAATTTCACTGCCTTTGCCACGAGCGGTGGACAGACGATGCTACGAGTGTACGGTCTTGCGGAAAAAATGCAGTGCGTTCAGTTTCATTCTGTGAGTTCGACTGAGCTTGACTAAATGTATTTTCGCCTAACGCGACTTGTTTGTAGTTACTGTAAGTTATAGCTCGAAAATCGCGACTTTTGAGCACCATGACGCAGTCTCATGCAGTGCGCGGTCAGTGATCTGCCTGAGTTGATTCTGTGAAAAAGATATAATTCTAGAACTTCATTTTTTTTGTTTCAAGCCTCAAGACAGTCAATTTGTTGACAGCATGATTTTGTATTTAACGCCATATCGCCTGGACCCTGGATTCTAAACAATAATGGAACAACCCTCGTACGTTTTGTTTCCCAGCTGTTTCACCACAACGCCACACACCCCATGATGTTCCTTGGCAATGGCAAAACCAGTTTCACCGAGTCCAAAGGCAGCTTCCGGATCGAGGATTACGTCTCTTCCCGTATTCCCCTTTTGGAAAGCTATCTCTACACAACGACGGGAACTATCGACATTGAACTGTTCTTGGACTACGAAACTTATGTGAGCCTGCACTGCTGCATTTTATTTGAAATTGTACGATCGATCTTATTCTTACATTTTGACACCAAGATTTGTTTAGACTGAGGATTTAAAGCCTCATATTAATTGGGCGTCATGTTGATCGGTTTGGGGGCCCGGTCGCTCAGTTGGTAGAGCACTGGACGGTCGCAGGTTCGAATTCGGGCTTTCTGCCATAAGTGCAGATGGCTGATACCACCTAAACACGCATACAATTGTGAATCTTGTGAATCTTGTCAAAAGCCGCGAAGGCACAAAACTCGAATCATATGACCCATATCTTGTCATTAAGAGGCGAAATATTTAGCATGTAGGACATAAAGCATTCTCTCTTTCTCTTTCCTGATCGGTTTGAATATTTTGAATTCAGAATATTGCCCGCCACAATACTTAACTATGCTGTCTCTAGGAGCACACTATACGTTTAACTAAACGTGTTGTGCTCCTTTGTTGTACACTTGATTTAATGGCTTTATGAAAGGAGAGTGAGAATAAACATTGTTTTAAAGCAATAACAAAAACAAGATATACTGTTCAAAAAAAGAAACGCATAGCTTGTCATATTTGGTTAATTTAGTTATATGGCTACAAGGATATCCACCAAACTGCAGAAAATGTTTATCTGGTCGTCGACAAGTGGTTGCCACAAGTGAGCTCTGCACGTGACGCATGCGTTATCAGTGGCTACAATGTCAAAATTGCTCATTTGGCATGACCACTCGTCATGCTTCAGTGTAATCTCGTGAAACTCGGGGAATATTGAGCTCTCACCATGTCTTCCAAAACCCATAAAAGCGGATTGTTCGCCACAAAGAAATCAGACGACAATTCAGCGACGAAAGATGGCCCGATTGAGCAGAGAAGACCGCCAAATTGCATTGGGTCGTTTACAAGCAGGCCAAAGTCAAAGTGCAATCGCCAGGCACTTCCACGTGTCCCAGAGCACCATCAGTAGACTGTGGGTCAGGTTTCAAGCCACTGGCTCCGTTGCTGACTTGCCACTAGCGGGAAGACCAAGGGCGACAACTGCTGCTAACGACCGCTTCATACGGCTCCGCCACCTCCGGAATCGTTTCCTGTCGGCCTCATCTTCTGTCCAGGCTCTCCCCGGGCCACACCGATTATCGGACCAGACCGTGCGGAACCGCCTGCATGAAGCTGGTTTGAGAGCTCGCAGACCTCACAGAGGAGCTGTCCTCACCCGCCGCCATCGCCAGAACCGAGTGCAGTGGGGCAACCAGCACCTTCGCTGGACCGTCCGGAATCACTGGAGACACGTGTGGTTCAGCGACGAGTCCTACTTCCTGCTCCAGCGACATGATGGTCGGAGGAGGGTCTACCGGAGAGTAAACGAACGTTACGCGCCCAACTGTGTGGATGAGGCACCCGTTCATGGTGGTGGAGGCGTCATGGTGTGGGGGGCGATCAATACCGCTGGAAGGAGCACCCTGGTGCACGTCCAAGGGCGCATAACTGCCCAGCGATACGTGGAGGAAATTCTGCGCCCACACGCCCTTCCTCTTCTGGCTGACCAGGATGCCATATTCCAGCAGGACAACGCTCGCCCGCACACAGCACGACTCACCACCCAGTTCCTCACCGACCACCATGTCCAGGTGCTTCCCTGGCCATCCATGTCGCCAGACATGAACCCGATAGAACACCTCTGGGATGAATTGGACAGACGTGTGCGCAGGCGAGAAGAAGCGCCGGCAAATCACCGCGATCTATTGCAGGCACTTCAGGAGGAGTGGGACACCATCCCACAGCAAGATATCCGGCATCTGATCCAGTCCATGCCCAGAAGGTGCCGGGCAGTTGTTGCTGCTCAAGGCAGTCACACCCCCTACTGACTTGACAGCATCGGCACCCAATCGTATTGATTGACTGATTGATTTGAAGATGCAAATGAACTGTGTGTGCATTCAACTGTGTCCATACCAAATTTCAAACAAATAATCTAAATATTGGATTTTCTGTTAATTTTTTCGAAAAATAAAACAAATTTGGCAAGTAGCAACTATGCGTTTCTTTTTTTGAACAGTATAGATTGAATTATCGGAACTTTTATTTGAGGACAAATTCCCCCCCCCCCCCCCCACACACACACACACACGCGCAAACATGCACAAGAACTTCGACCTATCGGCTTTTAATGTGGACGAACAAGATGCACAACAGAAAAAAATGATGCTGTGACTTATCTTAGAATGTTACTTGGGTGATTCCAAGATGATCATTTTTGTATTGTTTAAACCAAGAACATTTCACTTTCTTACACACTGTTTGGTTTGAACAAAACTTTATTCAATAGAAACATCGTTACACCTGTGCAATATTGGATGATGAGGAGTACTCAAGCATTATGCTTATATTTAGAGAGAATCTCAAACCAATGAGGCAGGGCGCTAATTAAAGATCTGATTAACAAAGGGAAGTAAGCACTCGAAATGCAAGCGACATGTGTAATAGTGTAAGTGAGAGTCATACGGAACCAGTCTCCTGGCCCCCTGAGAGAATAACAAGCATTGAAATTTAAAAAAAAACAATTTCATCCTCATAAAAGTCGCTTGTTCATTTCAATGCTTGTTATTCTCTCAGGAGACTGGTTCCCGCGCATAACTCTCACTTACTTTATTTCACATGTTGTATGCATTTTTTGGTTTCCTTCGTGAATCCTACACGCTGTATCAGGTTCGGTTCACGGTGTCTGAGGACGCGGAGCACGCCATGGTGATCGAGATCATCGACATCTCGGGTACTGTGGACAGACTGTGGCTCCGTGTCCTGGCACAGGCTGACGAGAAGGTGTACGGAGCGGGGGAACAGTTCACCCACTTCAACCTCAGGGGGCGCTCCTTTCCACTCTGGGTCAGAGAACAAGGTGAAACTTCCCGCCTTTTGATTTAAAAACAAAACAAAACACCAAACGTTGCAGAATCTAAGCAAAATCTGGTTGTTTAAGCCCCCCCCCCCCCCAAAGTTTTTTCCCCCTTTTATTTATCTATTTATGTTTTTATCAAAAAAAAATGTTTTGCTGTTGCTACTCAGAGAAGCACGCGATTGCTTAGTGGTGAGTACGTCGGCCTTCAAGCTAGAACGTTTGAGGATCGAATCCCGCTGCACCTGATGGGCAACGGGGGGCGATATTTTCCGATCTCGGCCCAGGTCACCTGCGAAGTGTCTTATCCCCATATCGCGTCTGCGCACAAGACCAATACTAAGTACGCACTTAAAAGATCATGTATTCACGGAGATAACCAGAGAAAAGGCCCGTATTTACACAGAAATGTGTATCATAGTTCTTTTCGGCAGCGAGAGCGGATGTTTCAGTATTTAGCACATGTTTTTATGTTTCTTCTGGTCAGGTACCGGCCGCAACAAGAGTTCGCCGAACGCCTTCTACGATGAGCAGACTTATGGCGGAGGCGGAGATTACCACACCACCAACTTTCCACAGGTAGGGGCAGTTGTATTTAAAAAATCGGTACCAAAAAAAGTCAACAAAATATTCTTGTTTTTTATTTTGGAGAAATTGGTGGATTTGTTTGTAAGTTCAAGCGTCACAACACAGATTCGCTCGACCATAGTGTAAAACGTACAGCAGACGAAGAAAAAAACCCACACAAAAAACACTTTCACTACCCAAACGCATGCTTCGAGCAACTGAGGTATATTTATGATCACTTTAAAAAAAAAAAAAAAATTTAAACTTTTATCTGTTAATTTATTACTATCATTTTTGTTATAGAACTTGTGAACTGTGTATGTGGCGCTTTTCAATTACGTAGAATGTTGGCGGTTTCTTTTATATGTTCCTCAACAATACACATTTTCAAAAGCTCAGGCGGGTTTCAGGTCTTGGATTAACAATCGCGGTTAACAATTGCGGTTTACAATCGCAACACAATGAATAATAATTATTAGAAATGAAAGAAGAATTGTGCTACTTACTAATATTTCCACTTGCTGTCTGTCATCTGTATTTTCAGTATGTTATATTATGACGTAAAGGCCGTCATTAATTGAACCCGAAGTTGTTTTCCTGAAGACTTCGCCAAGTCATTTTAGGCACACAAAAAAAATTGTCTGTTTCTGGTCACCCGACCGACCCTAAATTTCGGCGCCGACCCTAAACTTTTTTTTTCCAAACTCAAAATTGTTTTTGGTTTTTTTTGGTGGTAAAGGACAGGGTGAGAAAATGAACATGAAAAACGTGTGAAAACGAAAGTCCGCTGACGATTTGTAAATGTGTTGAGTGTCTTGTCTCTATGTACATAGTGAATCCAGTCTCTTTGCGCGATTTTTAAAGTTAGTTTTATTGGTCTACATTTGAAGTAAAAAAAAAAATAATAAAAAAAAATTTAAAAAAAATCCCTACCTACCGACCCTATTTTTTTTTAGCCATGTTACCAGAAACAGACAATTTTTTTTTTTGGCCTTACCGAAAAGTCAATGCTAAAGCTTCGCTCAGCGAGCTTTGTGAAGAAGACTTCGCGAAGGCGACTTCGCCCAATTAATATCAGGCGCTTTGTCCCACTTGAATACAATACTTACTTCCTGATATGTTACAGCCATCGTACATCAGCAGCCGCGGTTACTATCTGTACCACGAGGGTCCTGACTACGTGGTGATGGACTTTACCCACGACAATTTTCACGAGGTCTTCGTGCTGGCCGAGAGGAGCGTCTCAGTGGGGCGCATGCGCCTGCAGAACGGAAGTGACGAAGCCTCGCTGGTAGGTCACTTGACAAACTTCCTCGGCCACCAGCCTCCGCTTCCGGTTTGGATTCACTCTGGCGCGATACTAGGCATTCAGGGAGGAACGACAAAGGTAAGTAATTTGTTCCCCTTTTTTTTTGTAGAGTGGGGTACAGTAATTCCACAGACGAATTTGACGGAGTGAAAATGATTAGATGTTCCGTAAGAAGATTTTGGTGCCCGTAGCTCCGCTGCAGATTTATATATGTTCTATAGTTTCTACGAAGAATCATTATCAGTAGGCAAATCTTAGCTGTAGGATCGTTAGCAAAGCACATATTTAGCTGCGGCCGGGACAGTTCTTACGTTGCTGTGGTTGCTGTGTGTTTAGCTGCAGGAGCGCTTAGGCCAAGCTGAGGAGCACGGGGTAGCGGTGTCGGCGGTGTGGATACTGGACTGGGCAGGTCCTGTTAGCACGTCCTCTGGTCAAACACCTCTCTGGGACTGGCAGTGGAACCAACAACTCTACCCAGGTAATCAACGTCTGTTCTTTCTGGCTGTGACTGTTGTAATGGTTTCAGTTCAGACAGATTGGACCATTTTGATCAAGTTTACAACTGGCATTAGCTTTACCGGCAGATGACCTTGTATTTTAAAGGCTGCCATATTCGTAGCGTTCATTAATTAATTCATATTGTTTAAATGTGCCAATAATGTTATAAAACTGTACCTAAGGGGATATAATAACGATTGGCTGTAGTTTTCGAACACAGAAAAAAATATGTCAGTATTGCAAAGTGGTGTTGATAGTGTCGAATGTAAACAGAACAGTCTCAAAGTGAAAGTGGATGTTTTCCGGAAATTGCGCAGGCGGAAATATACGATCTCTCACAGCACATTCTCCGTGTGGAAAAGTCAAAACAAGTGAACGTATTATGGCCTCGATTATTCGTGTGTTGACTGGCTGCTTGGTGCTAATCTGTCTGTGTTCGCTAGATAAAAGATCATTCAATTTTCATAATTATGCTTTCTTTTGTTTTGTTAAAGGTCTGCCCTCGGTGATAGCAGAACTTGTTGCCCGGGGAATTCGTGTCCTTGGTTATGTTAATCCTTACCTACGGACCGACGGACAGCTATATGCAGGTAATACACCTTACTAGCCGGTAATAACATACACGCACGCACTTTCGCACGCACGCACACACACGTACCTATGCACCAACGAGTAAATTGTAAAGCCAAAATACGCCGAAGATGACTTGGTCACATTAAAAAAAAAAAATTAAAATTAAAACTTGACGGCTTGCTGTGGTGAGTTGTAAGTTTGGGGGGAATTCATGTCTTAAAAAGCTACGGATGGTGTTTACGTTATTGATTTAAAAAAAAAATCCCCCATCGTGTACGGAGAACACCAAGGCTGTTAGTTTTTGGTATGTGACCAAGTACAGGGATTGTCTTATCCCATGTAAAAGCCTGGTCCGACCTGTAATGGTAAGTCGAACAGTTTCCTCGAGAAGGAGTGTGTGTGCCTTTAAACTTGGACGAACTTTCGCTTTTTGTCAGTGGCCGAAGAAAATGACTACTTCGTGAAGAGTGCCACCAACCAGACTTTTATCCACGACTTTGGCGGGTTCTTCTCCGGTACCATCGACCTGACCAACCCTGCTGCGTATGACTGGTACAAGAACGGTACGTCAACTTTTCCTTTTACGATTTATTTCATTTCCGTGCCGTTCCCTACGTCTTTTCTAATACTCCAGTTTCGAAATACATGTTACGGTTTATTTTGCGTTAGAGCTGATCTGAGCCGAAAATGAGCGATTTCTCATAATATAGGTTGACCACCCCAAAAAATCGTCGAACGCTGACGGAGAAGAAGTAGGTTGACCAAAAATAAAGTATGTTAAACGATATTTTCCAATTTCTTTGATGAAAAGAATGTCTTCCACGAGCAGGCCTACTACATTCGAACCTGTATATAACGACCGCCCAAAGCCCACACATTGGTCGTTATAGGCAGGCGGTCGCTATGAACAAAACCTCGTCTGGGATCCTTCAGAGTGGTCGTTGTGGGCAGGTGGTCGCTTGCAAGAAGTGATCGCAAGGGCAGGTAGGACTGTTTTGCGGTGTTATTAGTTTATTATTGAAGCGACACTTAGGCAACAAAAAAAAAGTCTGTTTACGGTAACATAGGCAAAAAAAAATAGGGTCGGTAGGTCGGGATTTTTTTTTTCTAAAAAAAACTATACTTTTAAGTTATTTTGCAAAAAAACAAAGACTTTTTTTTTCTCCCAACGAAAAGTCTAGGGTCGCGCGAAAAAATAGGGTCGGTCGGGATACCATAAACAGACTATTTTTTGTGTGTGGCCTTATCAGCACAAGATATCCAGAATCGCGTTTCTGGAATAATGAATCTGGAAAGAAGTTTTGACTGTTACGTTGCCCGAGAAAGACCCTGTAAGTCTAAAAGAAGAAGAAAATGAACTGCAATGTTTTCATCAAATGACAGAGTCGGAACAATTTTAATAAAATGCATAGGTACATAAACACTTATTGTTCTACCAAAAAATGCTTCTACGACTAGTGTCTGTCTGTCTGTGTGTCTGTCTGTCTGTCTGTGTGTCTGTGCGCGATGCGCGGCCAAGGTTCTCGATGGATCTGTTTCAAATTTGGTGATCATATTCAGGTACACCCTGGACACAACCTGGTCGATGAGATATTTCAACACGTGCTCTCAGCGCGCAGCGCGGAACCGATTTTGGTTCCACCTCAGCTATTTTGGTTCCACCTCAGCTTACCCGGGCCCCCATACCGACACACCATAGCCGCTACACCACACCACAACGCCAAAGTTCTCGGTGGTTCTTTTTCAAATTTGGACACCGTATTCAGCTACACCCCGGACACAATATCATCGATGAGATATTTCAACACGTGCTCTCAGCGCGCAGCGCTAAACTCATGTTCGTTTTTGTGTTCATTTCACCATTATAAGTAACTCTTCCTTATCTTCTCCAGTGTTTGGCGTTTATCTCCCTTCCTTCGTGTGGCTTTCCCGTTCAGTTGTAAGTTACTATTTATTTTTAGAATGTCACTGCGCTGTCCAGAACGCTTCCCTTGCACCCGTAAGTTGTTCTTACTGTCAAAGTGAAAAGGTCGAATCAATTTATAGCCACGCGAAAAATACACTCTCACCTATCTCTATATATTTATAGATACAGATATGCATATATATATACGGCTTCTCTGTGTGTGTGTGTGTTTGTGTGTGTGTGTAGGCAAAAACCTATGTATTATAGAGTTCTGTTTGTGATGGGGTCTAGCGGCTTTTGTCTGTCTGTATGTTCTGGCATGTGAGAAGCCACAGTAGATAATATAGGGCTAAGAAATAAGCTCTAAAATTCTCAATCCCGTTTGACAGGACTTCGCCTTTCAAAGGTGATTGTGGTGAACCGCCACGCTGTCTGTCTCTGTTGCGCCGTTCACCCCAAATTCCCGTTTCTGAGAGTGACTATTTTTAGAATGTCACTGCGCTGTCCAGAACGCTTCCCTTGCACCCGTAAGTTGTTCTTACTGTCAAAGTGAAAAGGTCGAATCAATTTATAGCCACGCGAAAAATACACTCTCACCTATCTCTATATATTTATAGATACAGATATGCATATATATATACGGCTTCTCTGTGTGTGTGTTTGTGTGTGTGTGTGGGGGAAAAAACCTGTTGATTGTAGAGTTCTGTTTGTGATGGGGTCTAGCGGCTTTTGTCTGTCTGTATGTTCTGGCATTTGAGCGATTCACCCCGGCGAAGCCGGGTATTCCTCTAGTATATATATATACGACTAGTGTCTGTGTGTCTGTGTGTCTGTGCGCGATGCACGGCCAAAGTTCTCGATGGATCTGCTTCAAATTTAGTGATCATATTCAGGTACACCCTGGACACAACCTGGTCGATGAGATATTTCAACACGTGCTCTCAGCGCGCAGCGCTGTGCGCGCTGAACCGATTTTGGTTTTTTTGGTCTGGATCCACTACCAGTAACTCTTCCTTATCTTCTCCAGTGTTTTCAGCCGCGATTATCTCCCTTCCTCCGTGTGGCGTCAATCCATATTCCCGTTACTTCGTTACTATTTTTAGAAGGTCACTGCACGTTACTATTTTTAGAAGGTCTCCAGTGTTTTGCGCGTTTATCTCCTTTCCTTCGTGCGCCGGCGCAGCCTGGTATTCGGCTCTACTTCTTCCCGGCGAAGCCGGTACCCGGCGAAGCGGGTAATCATCTAGTATATCTATATATATATACGACTAGTGTCTGTGTGTCTGTGTGTTTGTCTGTCTGTGTGTCTGTGCGCGATGCACGGCCAAAGTTCTCGATGGATCTGCTTCAAATTTGGTGGGCATATTCAGGTACACCCGGGACACAACCTGGTCGATGAGATATTTCAACACGTGCTCTCAGCGCGCAGCGCTGAACCGATTTTGTTTTTTGTGCTGAACCGATTTTGTTTTTTTTGTCTGGATCCACTACCAGTAACTCTTCCTTATCTTCTCCAGTGTTTTTAGCCGCGATTATCTCCCTTCCTCCGTGCGGTGCGCCGGCAAAGCCGGCGTACACCCGGCATAGCCGGGTCCCCGGCGCAGCCGGGTATTCGGATCGACTTCTTCCCGGCGCAGCCTTACCCGGCGAAGCGGGTATTTATCTAGTCATCTATATAAATATATACGACTTGTGTCTGTGTGTCTGTGTTTCTGTGTGTCTGTTCGCGATGCACGGCCAAAGTTCTTGATGGATCTGCTTCAAATTTGGTGGGCTTATTCAGAGAGACCCCGGACACAATCTGGTCGATGAGAATTTTCAACACGTGCTCTCAGCGCGCAGCGCTGAACCGATTTTGGTTTTTCTCTGGATCCATTTCCAGTAACTCTTCCTTATCTTCTCCAATGTTTTCATCGTTTACCTCCCTTCCTTCGTGTGGCGTCAATCCATATTCCCGTTTCTATTTTTAGAAGGTCACTGTCGACAACGCTCAATCCATATTCCCGTTATACTATTTTTAGAAGGTCACTACTTTTCTCCTGTGTTTTGCGCGTTTATCTCCCTTCCTTCGTGCGGTGCGCCGGCAAAGCCGGCGTACACCCGGCAAAGCCGGGTCCCCGGCGCAGCCGGGTATTCGGCGCGACTTTTTCCCGGCGCCGCCGTATCCGGCGAAGCGGGTATTCATCTAGTATTTTAATATATATTATAACAAGTCTCTGTCCGTCTGTCTGTCTGTCTGTCTGTCTGTCTGTGTGCCTGCCTGTCTGTCTGTCCGTCACACTTTTGATCGCTTATAACTCCGGTGGTCATTGGCGGATTTGCCTGAACATTTGGCATGACATACACAATTGTTGTGACATATTTGTGGTGAACATTTCTAGCCAATCGATGCGTGAATACCGGAGATACATTTGATTAAGCGCCCACGCGCGCTTTCCTTCGCTTCCTGACATCCGTTCCTGGCTATACGTGAGTTATATTACTGCGTCAGTAGCAACCCCGGACAATTCAGACGCTCGTGTTGATAATACAAGCAGCGACGTTCCTTGCCATACATTAGTAATTTTTCGTTTGACAGAAGTGGTGAAGAAGAACATGATTGAGTTTGGCTTCAGCGGGTGGATGGCGGACTTTGGTGAGTACCTGCCGATCCACGGCGTGTCGTTCCACAGCGGTCAGTCGGCGGAGGAGCTGCACAACCAGTGGCCCGTCATGTGGGCACAGCTCAACAGGCAGGCGGTGGAGGAGGCCGGGAAACTGGGAGACGTCGTCTTCTGGACGAGGGCGGGGTTCAGTGGTATGCAAACGAGATGCTGTTCTTTGAAATGGTCGCTGTCAAGAGATTTTTTTCTTCATATAAAGCAAATAAATAATGGCGGGGGGGGGGGGGGGGGGGGATGGGGCGGGAGCAGAAAAAAACTTGGTGCAAAATCTGTAAGATTGAGGCAATGAAAAGCAGCATCATTACACATGTGTTATCATCAGATATCCTAAGATTTTAGAGTTCGGACACCGATTGACCCCAAAAATTGATTTTGCTAATATTTTGCCTGTAATATTTTCAGAGTGTGTTGAAACAAGTGTGAAAAAAATGAGAGATCGACTTTATTATATATACAGAATCAGTATCATCACTTATGTGATTTCGACCACCATAGTCAACATTTTTGCACTCGGAAATCCCAAACGTGTTTTGTTTTTTTCTTCTACTGACAGGTAC
The DNA here is from genome assembly GCF_037325665.1 of Littorina saxatilis. Taxonomy (NCBI): domain Eukaryota; kingdom Metazoa; phylum Mollusca; class Gastropoda; order Littorinimorpha; family Littorinidae; genus Littorina; species Littorina saxatilis. Next base: position 49,815,073 of record NC_090248.1, on the reverse strand, counting down.
AGGCAACTACACGACACTGCTGTGGGCGGGTGACCAGAACGTGGACTGGTCACTGAGTGACGGCCTGGCCTCCACACTGACCGCCGCCCTGTCCGTGGGCATGTCCGGTGTGGCCCTCACTCACTACGACATCGGCGGCTTCACCACCTTCGCCAGCTACACGCCGCCCCTCGTCAGGACAGAGGAGCTGTTGCTGAGGTCAGCGGAGATGGCCGTCTTCACGCCTGTCTTCAGGACACACGAAGGTAGAGTCTATAGGTGATCACACGCCTGTCTTCAGGGCACATGCAGGTAGAGTCTGTAGGTGATCACACGCCTGTCTTCAGAACAAATGAAGGTAGAGTCTATTGGTGATCACACGCCTGTCTTCAGAACAAATGCAGGTAGAGTCTGTAGGTGATCACACGCCTGTCTTCAGGACACATGCAGGTAGAGTCTTTAGGTGGTCACACGCCTGTCTTCAGGACACATGAAGGTAGAGTCTAGGTGATCACACGCCTGTCTTCAGAACACATGCAGGTAGAGTCTGTAGGTGATCACACGCCTGTCTTCAGAACACATGCAGGTAGAGTCTGTAGGTGATCACACGCCTGTCTTCAGGACACATGCAGGTAGAGTCTGTAGGTGATCACACGCCTGTCTTCAGAACACATGCAGGTAGTGTCTGTAGGTGATCACACGCCTGTCTTCAAGACACATGAAGGTAGAGTGTATAGGGTATTGCATCCTGAATGTCATGTCGCATGAAGGTAGATTCTATAGGTGATGATATCCTGAATGTCAGGTTACATGGAGTTAGTTTAAGCTGAGCAGGCTGTCTGCAGTTCTGTCTTCATGACACAGGCGAGGAAGGGGATGTCTTTGAAGTGGAGACATATCTCTGTACAGGTTTTCAGCCCTCCCTCGTTTTCTTTCTTCCTGCTTCTGTCCTTCAGATTGTGATCACGATAGAGCACATTTCAGTTGTAATAATCTTTTATTCATTGTGCACAGGGGATTGGGATGGGTGGGTTCAGAGACATACATTGAAGAGATGCGAAGCGAGGCCGCTCGCGTGAACTCTTGGGGTACCGCGCTCGGTCAGCGTGACCTCACGCGATTGTCAGCCATCATCCCATACTACATTGTTGTTCGCTTGCTCTCCGACACCGATTTGAAGTGCTTTTCTGTCATATTTCTTTGGATATATCCAGCTTCAGATGAGAGATATCAGTGATAAGTAAACTTGATTCATATTCTGTAGCTTCAATAGTGTGCACACGAACACATTTGAGAGGATTGGGTTCCCCAAGTGAGTCAAAAACACGGTTCCCTCGGTTCTTGCGGCCATTGTTCTAAGTCAATGCCTTACATTGTGCGTGGAGGCAATGTTTAGGAGCTAATATTTTCTTTTGTGCGCAACGTTACTTTCCCTTATAACTGGCAAATGCATTACTGGTGTATACATTAATCTGTTTGTATAATTTTTGATGCGCTGTAATTAAATTTGATGCTTTTAAGTCTCACTCAAGTGGTTCTCGCACTTAAACTGGCGTGTGGATAAAAAGACTGCATCTGTGTGTTTACGATGGACAAAGAAACGTTAGTCTGTCATGCGTCGCATTTGAAATGGAGTCTAGCTTTCTGACATGTTTGCTTTTGTTCTGTAATGCCTCTGGAAGGTTATTTTCAAATTCCGTTTCGCTTTCAGGAAGTGAGCCATCCGCGAATGTCCAATTTTACTCCAGTCGCGGCACGTTGTTGAAGTTTGCCCGTCTCAGCCGGATGTTCTCCGCCATGATGAACTACACGCGTCACGTGGTCGATACGTCATCAACCACAGGGCTGCCAGCACAACGCCCCCTCTTCCTCAACAATCCGTCCGATGAACCCTCCTATGACGTCAGCTACCAGTACATGTACGGCGACGATCTACTGGTGGCACCCGTCTACTTGCCCCACAAGGAATCCTGGGACGTCTACCTGCCCTCTGACCCTGAAGCGTCATGGGTGTTCCTTTGGGACGAGTCCATTGTTTCTTCAGGGGGTGGGACGGTTCGGGTAGCGGCTCCTCTTGGACACCCTCCAGTTTTCTATCGGAACGTTTCGGAGTTTGTCGAGGTTTTCCGTAAAGTTGCTTCCGAGCCTTTGGTTAACCTGCCGCCCTATGTACCCAAGCCTGGGCCCTCTCCAACACCCGGTGAAAATCCGGGTGAAGGGCCAGATTATTGTAGCAGTAGTGCTATTCCTTTGAGGCTCGGTCGTTACTATGTGCTGGTGTTGCTGGCTGTCGTGAAATTGTTCCTAATGTGATTTTTTCCCGTATCTGTTTGCTTTCTCTTTTGGCACTGTTATGAGACACAGCTTGGCCAGGCCTTGGCATTGCCAACATCGTAGCTTTCCGCTGCTTTGGATAGATAGATATGTATGGCGTGATGATGTCTCCATGAGCGAACGAAGCGGAAACATCGGCTTAGCCACTAGGTTCACTCACCCACAGATCGACCACAAAGACCAAAACGTGTTGTTGCCAAGGTATTGCTAGCCAGCTGCGATTTGTATTTGTCTAATTGTGCACTAATGAGGTACTCAAATGATGATCTTATTTTGTTTTCGATGACATCTTTCGCGTTTGTTCTACTTCAGTCTTCTTTTCTTCGATTTCAGCACATCCTCTCAGTTATGAACAGACGATGTCATCTTGGGCTCAAATGTATTTCTCAATATTTACACGTGTTTTTTCTTCATCTGGATATATACACTATTCATACTAAAAATGCGAGAGCCCTCGGCGGGCTCACAAGATGATGTACGTCGAGAAACACTCAGCCGTTAGCACTGCATCATACGCTGATTACGCGCGAATAATTACAATAAGTCTGTGCAAATGAAGCAGTTTTTGACGGAAACAGCAGAAATGTATAGCCGCGAAACTGTCAAAGTAAATGTTGATCGATATTAAAAAGTGATGAAAATAAATACATGTCACGTATTTGTAAAGGCTGCGTGTTTTGTGATTGGCACGCCTGTCTGTCTCTCTGTTCCTCTCTCTCTGTCTGTCTCCCTCTTTCTTCTCTCTCTATCTCTCCCCTCTCTGTCTTTCTTTTCTCTCTCTCTCTGTCTCTCTCTCCACTCCCCCTCCGCTAATGGACACACACACACACACACACACACACACACACACACACACACACACATACACACACACACACACACAAACGCGTGCACACGGCACACACACACACACACACACACACACACACACACACACACACACACACACACACACACTTGTTAACACGCTTCGTACACGTTTGCCATATGGCTCCTGGTATATATTTTACGAAATATATTCATAAAAAAATGACCATGGCATGGGTTTAATCTGTGGACAGATCTGTCGTGGTGCTAATGATCGCTTATACGAGAACGGCATACTGCATCAGCAGATGAACTCCATCTTATCACCTCAGAGAGCGAAGGGTTTATATATTTTTTTGTTTTATGACACCATTCAAAAGAAAAATAAGGGAACACAGAGAGCAACATACACTCTATATATACTACATCAAAAACTAAAATATACGTGGGATCAAAAATATGACAGAATGCAAATGGCCGAAAGAGTTTGTTTGAAATATGTTTGTTTTTCTACAAGAATAAACAAGTCGCGTAAGGCGTGATTACTACATTTAGTCAAGCTGTGGAACTCACAGAATGAAACTAAACGCACTGCATTTTTTCACAATGACCGTAGTCCGCCGCTCGTGCAAAAAGCCAGTGAAATTAACGAGCCTGTTTAGCGCGGTAGTGGTTGCGCTGTGCTGCATAGCACGCTTTTCTGTACCTCTCTTTGTTTTAACTTTCTGAGCGTGTTTTTAATCCAAACATATCATATCTAATGTTTTTAGAATTAGGAACCGACAAGGAATAAGATGAAATTGTTTTTAAATCGATTTCGGAAATTTTATTTTAATCATAATTTTTATATTTTTAATTTTCAGAGCTTGTTTTTAATCCGAATATAACATATTTATATGTTTTTGGAATAAAAAAATGATGAAGAATAAGATGAACGTAATGTTGGATCATTTTATAAAAAAATAATTTTAATTACAATTTTCAGATTTTTAATGACCAGTCATTAATTCATTTTTAAGCCTTTAGGCTGAAATGCAATACCAAAGCCCGGCCTTCGTCGAAGATTGCTTGACCAAAATTTCAATCAATTTGATTGAAAAATGAGGGTGTGACAGTGCCGCCTCAACTTTTACAAAAAGTCGGATATGACGTCATCAAAGACATTTATCAAAAAATGAAAAAAATAGGTCTGGGGATATCATACTCAGGAACTCTCCTATAAAATTTCATAAAGATCAATCCAGTAGTTAACTCTGAATCGCTCTACACACACACACACAGACAGACACACACACACACACACACACACCCACACACACACACACACACACACACACACACACACACACACACACACACACAGACACACATACACCACGACCCTCGTCTCAATTCCCCCTCTATGTTATAACATTTAGTCAAAACTTGACTAAATGTAAACATAACGTTTGTATCATTGACGCAAGCAAAATAAGACCATGGACAAGAACTTGGAATGACCAAGGTGTAAGGAAGCACAATACAAACAAACAAAGAAGCACACGTATTATGCCCAACAAGAACTTTGATACTGGCAGACTCGGTAAGTACTTCTACAAGAACATTGGTTAGGCCAACAACAAAAATTAGTCTGTTTACGGTAACATAGGCACACAAAAAAATAGGGTCGGTAGGTCGGGATTTTAAAAAAAAAAATTCTCCAAAAAACCACATTTTTAAGTTATTTTGCCAAAAAACAAAGACTTTTTTTTCTCCCCCCAAATGCCCCAAAAAAGTTGAGGGTCGCGCGAAAAAATAGGGTCGGTCGGGATACCGTAAACAGACTATTTTTTTTTGCCTTAAGATTCTATTCCCACAGCTTTTCTCTACTGCCCCATTACCACACACGTCATGAATAACAATACTGGAATAATTGCCTTAAAATGCTGTTGTTGTTGTTATTTGTTTGTGTTTATATTAACAGTTAACAGTATTAGAATATAACACAAGCCAAAACCCCACACTCAAAGCGAATACGACGCTGCAACAATACGCGTCATATCCCCTAACTATTCATTATGCAGAGGCGTGCGTCAGTATAAAGTCGTAGAGATGGTTAGAGCTACATTCACTTTAACATTTTCATTCGATATCATTTCTGGAACCATTGTTGACCCCTTTTTCCCCCGTTCCCCAGGCTACTACCCCAGAGAGCTAAACCAAAATCTTGCTGAACAAAACGAGGCACAGAACAAAAGTGAACTTCAAGGAGACTTTGACACCCGAGCAAGTGGAAGGTTCCTGTTCCTGGCGGGGCCGCGGAGTAGTGGGCCCCTGGGACTCCGGGATGAACTCTGGTAGATCTATCAACGGCTCGGACGCCACCTGGCGGAAAACAGGGACAAACTCCGACACGTTCCGATAGAACACAGGCGGGTGTCCAACCGGAGCCGCTACCTGAACCGTCCCACCCCCTGAAGAAACAATGGACTCGTCCCACAGGAACACCCATGACGCTTCCGGGTCAGAGGGCAGGTAGACATCTAATGTATTCACACCCGGCAAATAGACAGGGGCCACCAGAAGGTCGTCGCCGTACATGTACTGGTATCTGACGTCATAGGAGGGTTCATCGGACGGGTAGTTGAGGAAGAGGGGGCGTTGTGCTGGCAGCCCTGTTGTTGATGACGCGCTGACCACGTGACGCGTGTAGTTCATCATGGCGGCGAACATGCGGCTCAGACGACCGAACTTTTTCAAAGTTCCTTCACTAGAGTAGAACTGAACGTTTGCAGACGGCTGATTTCCTACAAAAGACAGAAACGAAAAAAGAAAATGGATGTTGCTGTTCGTGGCAACTAAATTTACATAAAAGAAGAGCCAACGCCGAGAGGCATGATAGGATCTTACAATTTGGACCATATCTGGGGGAAAACGTAACGCAGGAGCTGTAGTCAAGCCAAAAAATAGCGAAATAAGGGATGCTCAGGAGTCATGATGGCACCTTACTGTTGAAAACGGATGGTAAAGACGATTGTGAAAAACGTTCAGACTCTCCAGAGGGAATGATAACGCTATATTATATGAGTGAAAACATACCAACCACGTTTCCTGAACACATGCCAGAAGGTTGCCGTCTTCGGTGCAATTTGTCTTCATTAATCCAACATACCCGCATGAAACGACCTAAACTCTCGCCTCATGTTTTACGAGCGCAAGGGTGAAAATAGTTTTCTTAGCTAAAACACATTCTTTGGATCGTACACACTGGACTCCTGTAGACTAGACTAGACTCCTGCATGGAGACCAGCTGATACCAAACCTCCATGTGTCCTTGAGGCAGGAGTGAAGCCGCCGTGCTTAGCGTAAACTCACTATGTATCCTAAAGGCCAGGATCTGATCTACAAAAGCGTGCTGTTAAACGTCACGAAGACTTGAGTTCAGCAATACCCTACCTTCATGCGTCCTGAAGACAGAACTGAAGTCAACTTGCTCAGGTTAACCTAACTCCATGCATCCTGACATTCCGGATGCAACTATTTGTAGACTCTACCTTCATGTATACTGGAATTCAGGATGCGATCACCTATAGACTCTACCTTCATGCGTTCAGAAGACAGCCGTGTAATCACATATGGACTCTACTTTCGTGCGTCCTGAAGAAAGGCGTGTGGTCACTTACAGACTCTACCTTCGTGTGTACTGACATTCAGGAGTGTGATCACCTATAGACTCTACCTTCATGTGTCCTGAAGACAGGAGTGTGATCACCTACATACTCTACCTTCATGTGTCCTGAAGACAGGATACAATCACCTACATACTCTACCTTCATGTGTCCTGAAGACAGGTGTGTCATCACCTATAGACTCAACCTTCATGTGTCCCGAAGACAGGAGTGTCATCACCTAGACTCTACCTTCATGTGTCCTGAAGACAGGAGTATCATCACCTACAGACTCTACCTTCGTGTGTCCTGAAGACAGGAGTGTCATCACCTAGACTCTACCTTCATGTGTCATGAAGACAGGAGTTTCATCACCTACAGATTCTACCTTCATGTGTTCTGAAGACAGGAGTTTCATCACCGACAGAGACTCTACCTTCGTGTGTCCTGAAGACAAGCGTGTAATCACCTATAGACTCTATCTTAATGCATCCTGACACTCAGAATGCAATGACCTACAGACTCTACCTTCGTGCGTCCTGAAGACAGGCGTGTGGTCACCCATAGACTCTACCTTCGTGTGTCCTAAAGACAGGAAATCAATAACCAGTAGACTCTAACTGCATGTGTCCTGAAGACAGGAGTGTGATCACCCATAGGCTCTACCTTCGTGTGTCCTGAAGACAGGCGTGAAGACGGCCATCTCCGCTGACCTCAGCAACAGCTCCTCTGTCCTGACGAGGGGCGGCGTGTAGCTGGCGAAGGTGGTGAAGCCGCCGATGTCGTAGTGAGTGAGGGCCACACCGGACATGCCCACGGACAGGGCGGCGGTCAGTGTGGAGGCCAGGCCGTCACTCAATGACCAGTCCACGTTCTGGTCACCCGCCCACAGCAGTGTCGTGTAGTTGCCTGTACCTGTCGGTAAAAAAAGCAGGGCTTGACCTAATATTTGTGAGGGACGGGTTTCCAATATGAGGGACGGGCACATAGGCTCGCCAGGAGGAGGTTGTGAGTGGCATTACCCACCACATTCTGGTGAAATTTAGCTTTTAGGGATGTTTTGGGTCTCTCCTTGACACAAAAAAAGTCACTTTGCCGGGTAAGGGGATGCTTCCGGGACCCCAGAAAACCTCCTCTAGGTCCAGCCCTGGAAAGTAATTGGGTTAGGTCTGTCTGTCTACATAAATAAAAAGAGAATTAATCATGCGCAGTAGACACGTCTTAATCCGGTCGCAATCTTTATAATAGGAGCCATGTGAGCAAGGGTGCTGTGTACCACTGATCAGTCCTTCACTGGGTAAAACAAATCACTTCGATACAATTCCACAAGCTTCTTTGACGCTGTTCCACAGTATACCCTCTTCATTGATCTACCAACCTGTCCACCCCGCCCTCATCCAGAAGACGACGTCTCCCAGTTTCCCTGTCTCCTCCACCGCCTGCCTGTTGAGCTGTGCCCACATGACGGGCCACTGGTTGTGCAGCTCCTCTGCTGACTGCCCGCTGTGGAACGACACGCCGTGGATCGGCAGGTACTCGCCAAAGTCCGCCATCCACCCGCTGAAGCCAAACTCGATCATGTTCTTCTTCACCACTTCTGTCAGACAAAAAGTAACTGATTTATGGACAGGCGCTTGTATTATTATTACATGCGTTTGATTTGTCCGGAATTTCTACTGACACAGTCGGTTGTGGTCGTAGCGATTGCATGGCGATGATGTCACGCTTTATTATGGCGGAGCACATCTCTTCTTGGCCACTTCTGCAGAGAAGCATTTGCCTTGACGTGAGTGGCGCAGGGAAGAACATTGCTGAATATTTTTTCCAGGGAGTTGAGCGGTTAAGAATCATGAGACATGAAAGAAGCTGTACAGTATGACTTTTAGCATAGATGTACCGATAAACGATTGAAAAAAAAGCCAAGCCCGCGTATCAAAAGCACTTTAAGAAGGGAGAGGAAAACAAGTCGCGTAAGGCGAAAATACAATATTTAGTCAAGTAGCTGTCGAACTCACAGAATGAAACTGAACACAATGCCATTTTTCAGCAAGACCGTATACTCGTAGCATCGTCAGTCCACCGCTTATGGCAAAGGCAGTGAAATTGACAAGAAGAGCGGGGTAGTAGTTGCACTAATAAGGATAGCACGCTTTTCTGTACCTCTCTTTGTTTTAACTTTCTGAGCGTGTTTTTAATCCAAACATATCATATCTATATGTTTTTGGAATCAGGAACCGACAAGGAATAAGATGAAAGTGTTTTTAAATTGATTTCGACAATTTAATTTTGATAATAATTTTTATATATTTAATTTTCAGAGCTTGTTTTTAATCCGAATACAACATATTTATATGTTTTTGGAATCAGCAAATGATGGAGAATAAGATAAACGTAAATTTGGATCGTTTTATACATTTTTTTTTTTTTACAATTTTCTGATTTTTAATGACCAAAGTCATTAATTAATTTTTAAGCCACCAAGCTGAAATGCAATACCGAAGTCCGGGCTTCGTCGAAGATTACTTGACCAAAATTTCAACCAATTTGGTTGAAAAATGAGGGCGTGACAGTGCCGCCTCAACTTTCACGAAAAGCCGGATATGACGTCATCAAAGACATTTATCAAAAAAATGAAAAAAACGTTCGGGGATTTCATACCCAGGAACTCTCATGTCAAATTTCATAAAGATCGGTCCAGTAGTTTAGTCTGAATCGCTCTACACACACACACACACACACACACACACACACACACACACACAGACACACAGACACACGCACATACACCACGACCCTCGTTTCGATTCCCCCTCGATGTTAAAATATTTAGTCAAAACTTGACTAAATATAAAAATAGAAGAACTTCTAAAATTCACATTGACATCAGGCAGGCAAAAAGAGATTGAGTTTGCATTAGAAAATGGAAAAGAACAGATCCGCAATGCTACGTTGCTCAGTATAGAGCCCTATGTGCAAGTGGAGCGTATAAGAATGTGTAAGTGGAGCGTATAAGAATGTGTAAGTGGAGCGTGGTCGAATGTCCATGTGTGAATGGGTAAGTTGAGCGTATAAGAATGTCCATGTGTGCGATGTGTAAGTGAGACATGGATGTGTTCATGACTGAATGCGTAAGCACAATGCAAGGAATGGCCAGAGAGGTATGTGGGAGGTGTGTTTATAACCTGCCCTGTTATATAGTGCTATATGTCTTATGTAAAAACAATGTCATGTTTGTATTATTGTTATGTACCACGCCTGAATTTCTCTATGAGATAATAAAGTATTCTTATTCTTATTCTTATCTTTCAGCGCTTTATATGCCTTCATTCTTTCTACTCCAGAATGAAGCTCGCTCCAGGCTAAACAAGAAATGGACTACTGACCATTCTTGTACCAGTCATAAGCAGCAGGGTTGGTCAAGTCAATGGTACCACAGAAGAACTCGCCGAAGTCATTGACGAAAGTTTGGTTGGTGGCGTTCTTCACGAAGTAGCCTTTTGCGTCCGCCTCTGAAACAAATCCGACGTTAGCGGATCCGTGTAAAAACTTTCAGATGCTAATTTACTGGATTTATTTTAGTTGATGCGAATTCAGTTTTTCTGTGTTGAATTGTTGAATTCTTGTTCATATCGGTCACATGAGCATCAAAAATTCAGTACCAAAGCGCCGTGCAGCTAGTCAGCTTAGACTGAGCGAAATAAACTTCTTCCACGTAATGTGAGGCTTAACAAGAAGCCTTCTGCATTGTTCACTTCCCTGTATTGCCCCTCCAAGTTTTGTTTTGTTAACTGCAATAACTGCACTGGAATAGCTTCGTTCTTTATTATTTTTGCAAGTCGTGACAGTGGAATTAGTAGCTAGATTTAGAGACAAGAAAAAAGCCCACCACTTTCTCTTCACCACCTCATTTTCTCTTGCCCGCTGGGATGCGCGCGCACAACGAAACTCAACAGTGCATGTTAAAAAGTGTCGCGGTTGAGACTGACGCCAGCAGAGAAGTTCTGTTCGCAGAAGAAGCGCGATGTGCGATGTGTGTTATGTGCGATTAATTTGCAACCCGAAGCTCTACTCATACAATTTATAACTGTTCAAAGTGAGACAGTTCACAAATTAAGGTCTGCCCTATAAATATAAGTATTCTACTGATATTAGGGAAGAAATAGAACTCTAAAGTCGTGAAGCGGCAACCGGCTCCGGGCCACCATCTTTGATTTTCCCAAGCGCAACCTGGGCAAATGGTATGCTACAGAAATGCAGTGAAAGATCGGCTTTAGCGTCCACTCCAGACCTTAAAGTAGGAAGATATGAACAGTTAAAATCAGGTAACCTATATCCAATAAACTAAAGGTTTCCATACAGAAATAACCAAAACATGAGTACAAAGTCAACGAAAGTAGATTCGTAGAATCGTCCAAATCAACGAAAGTCGTTTGTGTTTTTGGTGTGAACTTCGTTTCACCGCCAACCGGAAGTGACGTGTACGCAACATTTGTGATGTAGCACTTCCTTATATGGCACGAAACGAATATGGTTGGTTGAAAAAAGCTTGTACTAAATAAGCCTAGTATTTCCAGTTGATAGATTACTGTGAGTTTTCATTTTGAATCTCTTTTCTTCAACATGTTTGCAGTTCCACACAATTGACGCCTCACCCTTAAAGAGTTCTCCTTCAAAGTTGAGATATGGGTTGATGTAGGTCAGAACTCTGATGCCACGCTCCTTCAACCTCGCCACCTCTGCCTTGAGATCTGAAACACGAGAAACGCAAACCAGACTTTACAGAGAAACTGTTGAGATCATAACGAATTTCACACATCTTCGTCTACACATTGATCAGATTTAGCAGCTTGGATGGGATCAGACACACCCTCGTCCCCTCGTCTCAGTAAACACCTCGTTCTTGGCGTAAAGACAATGTTTATTGGCCCGCTAATTAGACTCGCGAAGTCTACTTCACGAAGCCCGCTGCACGAAGCTTCGGTATTGAATTTCGGTAAACAGACTTCGTGAAGTCTTTACGAAGTCAACTTCAGGCTTAATTAAGCCTTCGGACGAATGTAAATCACATACCTGGGTATTGCTCGGGGTTCCAGTGCCAGTCCCAGAAGAGTCGTCTGCCGAAAGACGTGGTGATGCGTCCCACCCAGTCCTGTATCCATACAGCGGCCACCGTCACGCCGTGGTCCTCCGCTTGCTGAATGTAGTCCAGCATCTACAGACCCAACAGTAAAATTGTCCATCCATTGACATCGTCAAGAAGTCTACTTGGGCAGCTTTTCAAGTACTTATTGCACTTAATAATTTCTCTCTCAGGTCACGACGACCGACCGAGAAAGACACTGTTAAAGCTTTGAATTAAAAAAAACAAGCAAGGTATGTTACAAGAACAAAGATTTGGTTTTCCTAGATCTGTATGCTTGTCTGCTGCAGTGGTGCTAGTGGTATTTCCCTGCTTGTTTTGCAGTTCAGGAAGGAAGAAAATAAGGAAAGAGCGATCTAACAAAACCAAATTATCGACCCATCGTAAAAACCAGCAAAACTAACCAATCGGCTAATCGAATCAACCAACCCATTTACCAACCATCCAACCGAGGGTGTAGCAAACCTTTTGCGTTCCGCCTTGGATGCCAAGAATGGCGCCAGAGTGGATCCAGTCTGGCAGAGGGGGCTGACGGCCCAGGAACTGGGTCAGCTTGCCTACCAGCGATGCTAGGTCACTTTCTGTCTGCACGTGAATGCGGCCTGGCTTAGCAAGCACGTACAGCTCGTGATAAAGGTCGTGCGAAAAATCCAGGACAGCGTAGTTGGGCCCTGAGTGATGGAGGTAGTAGTTTCTGGTGCTGACGAAGGTTGGCTGCAATGCAAAGTACAGTGAGAAGCTAAAGATGAAATCAAACGAACACAGCACGTGGAACTCGTTGAGTAGTGTGCGAGATGGGTCAAGGACAAAGTGAATGAAGGTTGATTTCCTGCGTGTAACAGGCTTTTAAAGGAGAGGAGGCGTATTTCTGATAAATGTACTCTCAATAGACGCCAGAAGACGCTTTCACTTCGTGTTCTCAAAGGGGGAGACATTCATGCTTGAGATCTACAGACCAAAAGAACGTACAAACCAGTAATAAGAAGTTGAAGAGAGAGCAAAGACAGAGAAAGAGAGGGGGTTAGAGAAAGACAGAAAGGGGGAGAAGAGAGAGAGAGAGAGAGAGAGATACAGAGAGAGAGAGACAGAGAGAGACAGAGACAGAGAGAGAGCTTGTTACACGAACAGTTTCCATACTATTTTTGTCCGAGCCAGCTACAAATTAGAGTCAGAGAGAGAAATATCTTCACCTGAGGAAAATATGTGGTGTGGTAATCTCCTCCCGCTCCATCCTTCTTATCAGAGTAGAATGTGGTCAGTGTGCTTTTGTTTCGCCCCACACCTGAAAAAACGCCACATTATGTTGCTTGAACCCGAAGTTTATTCTAGTGCATACGTAGAGAGGGAAACAGAATGAGAAACTTGGAGTCTTTTTTCACAGCTTATAGTACCTGGTACAGGGAAGAACGCAATCCAGAAAATAACCCGGATGATCTAGTTGTGTGTGTAGGAGTCTCTCTCTCTCTCTCTCTCTCTCTCTCTCTCTCTCTCTCTCTCTCTCTCTCTCTCTCTCTCTCTCTCTCTCTCTCTCTCTCCCTCTCTCACAAGGAATTTGTTGATACCTTCCGTTTCTTTGTTGGTTTACGAAGGTTGAATTTTGTTCGAACGACAAGTTGTGCTTTCTACAATTGACAGAAATATCAGACAAACTTGAAGTTACGAAGCAACTTGTGTTGTGTGTGTGTTTTGGGGGAGGGTGTCATTTAATTTGTATGTATTATTTTACTCTCTTCTGAGGCGGGCAGACGGTCCACTGCAATGTTTTGCCCTTCGCCCTCTAGTAACGATCATCTGTATCTCTAGTGCTTCACAGGAAGAGCCTGACCTTGCTCTCTGGTCCAAATGGGGAAGGTTCGCCCACGGAGACTGAAGTAGGAGAACTGCTCTCCCCCTCCATACACGAGCTCGTCGACCTGGGCCACCACACGCAGCCACAGGCGGTCAAAGCCTTTCATCTCCAACACGTCCACAACCAGAGGATGACTCTCATCCTCTGTTAGCTGAATCTCGATCTGTGTACAAAGGGAGGGGAAAATAACGAAAACTAAGCTGTGTATTATTCTGTTGTAGGGGAAGGTTGCCTAATATTGACCACTTTTTGTTTCATGCTGATTACTAGCTTGTTTGTTGGCGAACAAGTTTCATTTTGTGTTCAGGTATGTATACATACAACAAATAAAAACACGATCGGTAGAATTATACGAAACTGTTTACAAGTGTCCAGAATTTTGTCGTGCTGTTTTTGATTTCAATACCCACGACTGTCGCGGTTAAAACATTTTTGTCACTAAAATCATAAACGTAAGGCAAAAAAACAGACAGTGAATTTTCAAAAAATGTAATGTGTTACCTATTCAAGCTTGATTTGCACATCTCCGTAGTGCCCTGTTAGATTGTTAGACTACTGGTACACCTTTTATGTAAAATCAAAGATCTTCATAAACTTACGTAATGTTTTGAGTCCGAGGACAGTGTGATCGATGTTGGGATACCGCTCCTTTTGACCGTGACGTCAGTCAAAGGGACACGCGAAGTGACGTCATCGTTGATACGGAAGTTGCCCTTGGATTCCAAAAATTCTGTTTCTCCTTGCCCCCCAAACAACATCGGGTTTTCTTTCGAGTGATTAAATATCTAAAATCGTATCAATATAAAATTAAATGTCAGTGTGTGTGTGTGAATGTGTGTGTGTGTGTGTGTGTGTGTGTGCGGGCGTGCGTGTGTGTGTGTGTGTGTGCGTGCGTGCGTGCGTGTGTGTGTGTGTGGGGGGGGGGGGGCGTGCGTGCGTGTGTGTGCGTGCGTGCGTGTGTGCGTGCGTGCGTGCGTGTGTGTGTGTGTGTGTGTGTGTGTGTGTGTGTGTGTCCCCGCTCTGGTTTGTACGAGTGCCTACCTGTCTTTGTCTTAGTGTGTTTTCCAACACACACATCCGCACAACCATCACCCCAAATCTCCAATTCCATTTTTGTCCTAATGTCAGTGATTACACATTGTGTATGTAAGTTGTACGATAAAAATCAAAAAGTCCAGTGTGTACCGGAAACAAAATATTGTATCATTAACTGTGTTGTGCTCCGATGACTCCGTATTTTATTTTTTATTGTATTGTTTTTTTTCACTTCTTGTTCTGCCTTTGAAACATGGCCATTTATTGTGTGTTACTATTTTCAAGATAATACTGAGTTGTTTGCCAATGATTCAGCAGATTGTTTAACTTTCGCCTCTCCGCTCAAACTTATTATTTTCTCGTATGATGTAAAAAAAAAAAAAAAAAAAAAACACACAAGTGCTTTACCAAAAAAAAAAGAAAAAAAAAAAAGAAAAGTCCAGCGTCAAAGGTAGAGTCCTGCACTAAGTGTTGCTATCGTACTGACCAAGATGTTGTCAAGAGACACTTGGAACTTGCCGGATCCAGTCTCACGAAAGCTGAAGACAGACCAACATTCTGAGGGAGCGAGGAGAAGCAGAAGTAACGTCGCAAAGCCTTTCATCGTTCTGATTCACGTTTCCTTCTGAAATACGAAACAAATAAGCCAAAGCGAGAGACTTAAAAAGAATTAAAAGGACTGAGAGATCAGATAAGTATCAATAAACAATAATAATTATTATAAGTTGCGCCAAGGAGAAGAATTAAAAGGACTGAGATATAAGAGGGCTTCGGCAATGATAAGTATCCGTTTTGATTTGTTATTCATTCCGTTTCAAAACTATTTTCTGTACAAAAGAATGTCAGCTTAAAATCAAGTATTTCAAACAAAGGTTGCTATTTTATAGTTAACCTTCGCCCGACCGGGTTATCGACTACACACGGAAGACATCGTTGGGCCGTGCGCCCATGCTTCTCATAGAAGGAAAAATATGCATACCCTTCCTTAGACCCATGGTTTCTAAAGAAGCAAAAACGTGCATCCCCTTCCGTAGACGCCGTGGTTAAATTTACGCGAGAATTAATTAAATTAAATTATCAATTTAATTATTACCGTGTGGTTCTCAAACAAGAAATTCCTCCGAGGTAGGAAAAACACCCCCGTTGGTCAAAGGGAAATAACCATTCTCACTGCCACCAACTGAGAAGGTTATTTCCCTTTGACCATTAATATGTCCCGCTATAAGTCCTTGTAGAATCTTAATCCACCAATAACTCCCTAACCGTGTGTTTGACTGGTCTCAATTTTTGTAAGGACCGTCTCAGGAATGTATAGAACCTGTTCACCAAGTTTGGTGACGATCGGTCCGTTCATTCTTGAGATCTATATGCGAACACAAACACACACCCAAACAAACAAACAAACACATCGAGCGAAACCTATACACACCCCTATACCGGGGGTGTAAAAATGAAAAACGTGAATACCCTTCTGTTGACATCGTGGGGCCGTGTGGACCCACATTGTTATGTATTAATTTCCCTCCACGCGACTTGCTTATTAACTCCAAAATTAAACAGATCGTAGAAAATAATGTTTAGAGCCAATACCTGAAGCTTTGTGACTTCTCTCCCTAGTTTTTATGTAATTAAGTTCCTTCAGTTTGAGAAACATGGGTCCGCACGGCCCCACGATGTCTTCCGTGTGTAGTCTAAATTTGACCTTTGTTTTTTTAATTACTTCTCGCTGAAATTTAATGATCTTTTAGGACATAAGAGCTTTTTAGGAGTCTGAGGCATTCTTAAAAGCTTATTAAAAAATTCCAACTGGTTTAAGAGATATTTGCAATTAAACACCCTTCTGTGTCTACACGGACCCACGACGACTGGCGAAGGTTAAACAAGCAGTCACACCTATAAACAAACAAACAAGCAAGCAATCAATTCAATTCAATGTAACAAGCAAACAAACATAAACAAACCGCGGTTTCGTTGCGCCACTCAGCACCTTCACACCAAATTACCTCAACTTTAGATGTAGGATGCTCCCTGCCTGTTAAAAAAAAAAGAAAAAAAAAGTGGAAGAAAAAGAAAGAAAAAAGAGAGAGAAGGCACAAAGTAAGGGAAGTAGGAACCTGCATGCAACTCAAGTCCCAATTTTGTTTTTAAATTACTTACACCTCAGAACATTTTCTTCTCCTACCTGTCCTCTTCTCACCTCGTAAGTCTAACTTTTTAGAGTTGATAATTCAAAGAATTCAAATGAATATCAAAATTCCACAAGAACATATACCCACATACCTACGCGTCAAACAGAAGCCTTGCACTGGTTCGCATTCTGGTATCAGCCAAGCCGGTGCACTAAGGGGAATGGCGTAGGAACCGGGGGAATATGGGGGGAGGGGGGGGGGGGGGCAGCTTTGCCATACTCCCATTTTCGATTCAACTGTTGGACCGATATGAGCAGAATATCCCTCGGTCTTAGTTAAACATTCGGGGGGGGGGGGGGGGGGGGGGGGGGGGTGAGGGGGATGTTGCTAGTTTTTTTTGTGTACGCGCGTTTGTGTGTTTGTATGTGTGTATGTGTGTGTGTGTGTGTGTGTGTGTTTGCTTGTGTGTGTGCGGCGTGTGTGAGTTTGTGTGTGTGTGTGTGTGTGTGTGTGTGTGTGCGTGCGTGAATGTACATATGTATGCGTGCGTGCATGCGTGTGTCAGTGTGTGTGTGTGAGTGTATGTCTGTGTGCGTGTGTTAAATTTGCAGAATTGCGGTAAACATGTTCAGACGTTCAGTTTCAGCTGTCATTGGCGTCACCTTTCACCTACCATGAAAATGTTTTGCAATTCTGCCAAAACTGATGACGCGAACATGTCGGCGATTTAAAATAAATGTCCATGTTTCACCCGCTGCCGACGCTAAACAACATCCTTGTTTAAGTTGATATGTTTCAACAATTCGAGGATACTGTTCCAAGGTTCTTTCTTTTCTTGATCAAGTCTGGATAACCAAGTTGACGAAGACTTGATTACTAATATAATGGTGTTTATTTGTGTGTGCACGACTTACTTGGACACAGCTGCAGAAACGATACAATGAGTTTGCCTTCATTTTTGGCGACAATCGTGTAAATCCACCGTCAAAACCCATAGCAGCTAAACCGCATTTGCAGTTTTGACTAAATATGGTCGAACTACCTTTGAGTATCTTCCGACGCACCAGGGCAGATAAAATTCAAAAATGTTTGGAGAACTCTTGTCTTATCTGAATTTAGAGCTTTGACCCATTCCACATCTACCTCCCGGTCCTTGTCTATCACTGCATTAAAACAGATTCCATACGAAGATAATTATATTATAATATACGTAGGTTGAACAAATAGAAATGGTACACCGCTGAGAGGATATCCAGCTCACGGCACACTCTCGTTCCCTTTTTAAGAGATATCAGAGTGAGCGTGTCAGCTTGTGTGTTTTGTCGCATCGTGGTGCATTAGTGCCACTTGTTCAAGAAAGAAATCATCTCGTACATAAGAAAATGTTATTGAATTTTGAATCGTGTATTAGCCTGTACGCAACATCAACAATCACTTTTGATCGGTTCGTCTTGGGCAGTGTCTACGTTCCCTTTTGGAAAACAATGTTCAAATACACAGGCTCCTATTAAGAGCGTAAGTTCAAGACGGGGATATAGCTCAGTTGGTAGCGCGCTGGATTTGTATTCAGTTGGCCGCTGTCAGCATGAGTTCGATCCCAGGTTCGGCGGAAATTTATTTCAGAGTCAAATTTGTGTGCAGACTCTCTTCGGTGTCCGAACTCCCCCCCCCCCCCCCCCCCCCGTGTACACTACATTGGGTCAGTGTGCACGTTAAAGATCCCACGATTGACAAAAGGGTCTTTCCTGGCAAAAATTGCTTAGGCACAGTTAATAATTGTCTACCTATACCCGTGTGACTTGGAATAATAGGCCGTGAAAGGTAAATATGCGCCGAAATGGCTGCAATTACTGGCCGTATAAAATTTCATCTCACACGGCATCACTGCAGAGCGTCTAGAACTGTACCCACGGAATATGCGTGATATAAGCGTCATTGATTGAAGACAAACTGTCATCAGCTGAGAAAAATCTCAAATGTGGTCAGGAAGGTTGAAATGAAATTTTTGTCATAATTTGTTCTTCTTTACCGATAGGATTGTTGTTGGGATGACAATGTGTTCTTTGCAGTCATCCTGCTCATAACATAAAATGTATTTTTCCGAATAAAACCTTTGGTTATAATTACTTACACATTTGAAAACAGCATGTTCATCTTATCTGAAGACTCTTGACAACTACTAGTGCAACACTGTTTCAAAGGCATTTTAATTTTGTGCGTGGTTTTATTGTAATGTGGCATACGGTAAACATTAACCGACATTTTGGAGGTTTCTTTTCGTAATTACTTATTTACTTATTTGTGCGTTTTTAAGAGATATTTTCGCGTTTTTAATTGAGAAGAGTGTATTTTCAAAGCTGACGTTTTGTAAAATAGTTAGAGTGCATGGTAGGATTTTAAGCTGTATAAAAACAGCTGTGATAAGTAGCCCTAGGTGCTGCCAACTGCCGGAAAGAAGTGTACATAGACATATCGGTCGAAATCTCTTCTGCAGTCCCACAGAATACTAAATCCTTTTGCGAAAGCTTTAAGACGTAGCATACACTATAATTGTGGGGAGATCGTATGTGCTTTTCCCCAAGTCGTAAAGCTTCATTCCTTATCGTGGAAGATATCTTGTTCACCGCGCTTAGATTTGTTCAGGCGTGTAGGGGAAGGGCTCCTAATATGGACCACTTTTTGTTTCATGCTGATAACTAGCTTGTTTTCTTGCGAAGAAGTTTCATTTTGTGATTGGTAGTCCTTCTCTCTTAGGTTAACCGTTAGGCCTAATTAGAGTGAAATAGCTTTGATAGACATTCAGCAAAAATTAAATACACAAAAAATCACAAAGGGTTCATATTAGGAGCCTGCATGGGCGCCTAATATGGACCAGTGAAGCGGCCTTCACGAATCACTGTAAAAAGCCCCCTATATTTTAAAATAACATGATACAACTTAGTGTACAAGTCAGCCTAATTACAATATGCTCTAGATTTATCTGTTTCGGGTTGATGAGAGCATTATTTGAAGCACACCAGGAAACTAAAGAAGCTTATCAAAAACAGAGTGAAAATAAGTGAAATTATCAACTTCCACGAAAAGAAGACTTTTTGTTGCATTTTTTTTAAATCTCGAGGGCTAGTTATAGGTTATTTCCAGCAAGCTTCTTAATAAATTCATTTTCTTCGATTTGTTGAAGGTGGTCCATATTAGGGGACTCGCACATACTTTGAGATTTTGCTATTATTTTTTGTTTGCAGTACAAACTCGGGGTCAACACTGCTAAAATGTAACAAATACGGTTTGAGCTGTCATATATAGCAATTTTTGTGTGATAAAAGCTTTGGCTGTGGACAGAAACGAGTCCGTTTAAGGCGGCAAATTTAGAGTGAACGCTGCCAAAAGTGAAAAACAAGTCGCGTAAGGCGAAATTACTACATTTAGTCAAGCTGTCAAACTCACGGAATG
The DNA here is from genome assembly GCF_037325665.1 of Littorina saxatilis. NCBI lineage: Eukaryota > Metazoa > Mollusca > Gastropoda > Littorinimorpha > Littorinidae > Littorina > Littorina saxatilis. The sequence continues at coordinate 49,794,703 of NC_090248.1, read as the reverse complement.
AAACTGAACGCACTGTATTTTTTTCACCAAGACAGAACAGCTTCGTCAATCCCCGCGTGAAGGAAATCGCTCATCTCCCACGTGCAAAACGCAGTGATATGCACACGCCAGAATAGCGCGGTAGCGTATTGTGCTAAGCAGGAAAGCGCGTTTTTCTGTATTCGTGTTAACTTTCTGAGCTTGTTTTGAATACAACCTATCATATCTATATGTTTTTGGAATCAGGAAACGATAAAAAATAAGATGAAATCATTATTGGATCGATTTCTTAAGTTTTAATCGTAAGACTAATTAATCTATTTTCGTTAATTGTGATTACATTTTAAGAGTAAACATGACATATGTATATATTTTTAGATTCAGAATGTCATGAAGAATACGATGCAATCAATTTTAA